>NC_135903.1:14011658-14142047 GCF_964194155.1 Cetorhinus maximus | reverse complement strand
CACAATAATACCCCCATATTGCACCCCCCACAATGACTCCCCCACACTTCCCCCCTGACACTGACCCCCTCCCACACTGATCCCCCAAACTGACACCCCCACAATAATACCCCCATATTGCACCCCCCACATTGGCACCCCCACACTGACCCCCAGACACTGACCCCCCCCACACTGATCCCCCCAACACTAACACCCCCCATACTGACCATCCACACTGACCCCTCTCACACACTGACCCCCCAAACACGAATCCCCCACACTAACCCCACTCTCACTGACCTCCCCTACTCTGACTCCCACACTGAACCCACCCCACACTGACACCCCACACTGAACACCCCCACCCCAACCCCCACACAGACACCCTACAATGACCCCCTCCCACACTGATCCCCCCCACACTGACTCTTCCCAGTTACCCCACACACTGACCCCCCCACACTGACCCCCTCCCACACTAACACCACTACACCGATCTCCTCCCCAACGTTGACCCCCACATCCATACAGCCCACTAAATGCACAGTGAACCCCCCACCCCCAGACTGACCCCCATCACACTCATATGCCCTCCCTGACATTGGCTATTTCCCCCAAACATGACCCCTCTCTCTGACATACACTGACATCCCTCTCTCACACACATACTGACCCATCTCTTTCACACACACTGACCCCTCTCTCTCACACACACACTGACCCCTCTCTCACACACACACACCGACCCCTCTCTGACACACACTGACCCCTCTCTCTCACACACATACTGACCCATCTCTCTCACACACACCGACCCCTCTCTCTGACACACACTGACCCCTCTCTCTCACACACATACTGATCCCTCTCTCTCACACGCACTGACCCCTCTCTCTCACACACACACCGACCCCTCTCTCTCACACACATACTGACCCATCTCTTTCACACACACTGACCCCTCTCTCACACACACACACCGACCCCTCTCTCTGACACACACCGACCCCTCTCTCTCACACACACACCGACCCCTCTCTCTGACACACACACACTGACCCCTCTCTCTCACACACAATGACCTCTGTCTCTCACACAAACGGATGCTTCTCATTTACACGTATTGACCCCTCTCTCACACACACTGACCCCTCTCTGTCACACACATTGACCCCTCTCTCTCACACACACTGACCCCTCTCTGTCACACACATTGACCCCTCTCTCTCACACATGCTGAGCATTCTCTCACACACACACTGACCCCTCTCTCTCACACACACTGACCCCTCTCACACAGACACTGGCCCCTCTTTCACACAGACACTGACCCCTCTCTCACACACACACTGACCCCTCTCTCACACGCACATTGACCCCTCTCTCACACACACACACTGAGCCCCCTCTCACACACACACTGACCCCTCTCTCTCACACACTGACCCCTCTCTCACATAGACACTGGCCCCTCTCACACACACACTAACCTCTCTCTCTCACACACTCACTCACCTCTCTCTCTCCCACACACTCACTCACCTCTCTCTCTCCCACACACTGCCATCTCTCTCATACACACTGTGCCCCCTCTCTCACACACACTGACCCCTCTCTCTCCCACACACTGCCATCTCTCTCATACACACTGTGCCCCCTCTCTCACACACACTGTACCCCCTCACACACACTGACCCCTCTCTCACACACACTGACCCCTCTTTCAAACACTGCCCTCTCTCTCTCACACACACACACACTCAACCCTCTCTCCCACACACTGACACCCTCACACACACACTGACCCCTCTCTCACACTCATTCATCCCTCTCTCTCCCACACACTGCCCCCTCTCTGTCACACACTGTCCCCCCTCTCACACACATTGACCATTCTCTCTCACACACACCGACCATTCTCTCTCACACATACTGACCCCTCTCTCTCACACACACAGAGCCCCCTCTCTCACACACAATGACCCCTCTCTCTCACACACACTGACCCCTCTCTCTCTCACACACTGAGCCCTCTCTCTCACACACACTGAGCCCTCTCTCTCACACACACTGACCCCTCTCTCACACACACACTGAGCCCTCTCTCTCACACACACTGACCCCTCTCTCATACACAGAGCCCCCTCTCTCACACACACTGACCCCTCTCTCTCACATACACTGACCCCTCTCACACACACACACTGACCCCTCTCTCACACACATCAACCCCTCCCTCTCTCACACACACCAACCCCTCCCTCTCTCACACACACACACTGAGCCCTCTCTCACATAAACTGCTCCCCTCTCTCTCCCTTTGCCCTGACGCTGTAACCGGGGTTTTGTTGACCATCCCGGGTACAGGTGCCCAGGGTTTTTTGTTCTGTTCATCTCATTCTGGGTTGCCTTGGGCTGGTTCTGGGTTTTTGCGAATGTCCGACACTGACCGATTTCACCTTGTGCTTAAATTGGGCTCTAATTTCACTGGGTTCCGGAAAAGCCTTTCTCATTCAAGTGTCTAATTATTATTATAATTATTATATAATCATATAATAATTATTATTATTACTATAACGCTAAATTAAAGTAACCGCTCAGGCATTTCAGGAACCACTCTGAGGCTCAGGTAAGGGGCTACACACTCTTCCATCAGCTCACACCATCTCCCAACAGAGCCGGGTTAAACCCCAGCAGCTCACACCAGCAGCCCGAGCCCAGCCTCTGATAGTCTGACTTCTTAACGATTGATAGAGACAAGACTGTGATTTAAGCGGAATCTCGAACCTGGTATCTCGGCACCGACAATATTTCGCCCCTGTTACCATCCAGTTGATTAAAAGTTCAAATCTGAAGAGTTAGACCAATGCAATGTCCCAGAATTTAAATGGAGAGTGGGCGGTTTTAAAGGCTCCTGAGAAAGTCTGTAAAATGAAAGATGCGGAGATCAGGGGGAAGGTTTAGAGCGAGGATATTTTCAAGGGAGGTTGTTCATTCGGAGCTGCCTCCTAACCCTTGGCCCGTGTTTGATGTGGGACTTGGTTTCCCCAGAAGCTGTCTGCCCACTTGTCCCTCTCTAACGCAAGAGAGGTGCCCATGGCTAAAGGTTACCTAAGGGGAGGTTTACAGTTTCACGGACAAGTCCCACGGGTCATATCATCGAAAGAAAGCGGAATGATGAGAAACAGTTCATTTTGTTTAAAGTTGCTAAAAACAGAATGAGTTGCAATAAATGTTTCGGGGTTTTCGCGCACAGGGACCATAGGAAAAAGTTCCACTTGTTTTTTTTTAAATGTTGCCTTTTGCATAATCAGAGATTTTTCTCTTCAAACATTTTACAAAACGAAAGAATTCGTAACAAAAGTCGTCTTTTCACACTTAGAAAATTTTGTGGTAGTTCCTGGAAAATAAATAGAATTTGTTTTTTTTTTTAAGTATCGGAAGAAATGACCTTGAAAGACGAATTACCGAGAGACAATGCACGAGTTTCCTAATTAAAGAGTTCACGGTTCGGGAACCAATGTAAACGCTGATTGGTCCAAGTTACACAGGAACAGGAGGAGGCCATTCAGGCCCTTCGAGTCTGTTCCGAGTGAGGGTCCATCAGACGGAATCGTCTGTATTTTAATTTCTACTTGCATAGATTTCCGTTATTGCTTTCACTGGGGGGGTGGGGGGAGATTGTCCGCTTCACTGTCCACGGCTCCAATGTAGCTGAGCAAGTGGACGCCAGGAACAGCGAAATATCCAGCAATAAAATGTATACAGAGATCAGCGATGCAATTGGAGGGAGTGACAGAATGAAGGTAGCATCGGGCCCTCGGACACCCAACATCCCTGCGCACAGGCAAGTATCTGTCTGTCTGTCTGGTCTCGCACCGGGTCCATGGCTTTTGGGTTGAACTGGGAACACGTTTGGGTGGGCGGGAGGGGTGTCCGGAGCCCCCGGCTTCTTGTCACTCTCCTTCTCTCAGGGTGGGTTTCAGTTTGGGGTTGGGTTTGGGGGGTGTAGGGAGGTGGTGGGGAGGTGGAGAGAGTTTGGACGCTGCCGCCGGAGGAAAGGGCTATTCGTTCATTTCAGTCACATCCGTTGCTCGTCTGTATCGAAAGGGGTTTTTTTGTTTGTTTGTTGGTTGGTTTGTGAGTTGCAACTTTGTGTTCTGTACGGTTAATTGTGGAAAAAAGCGTTCAGCTCTTCGTAAACGGGAGTCCTGTCGTGGTGCATGTGCGTGTCGTAGGACACGAGGTTTTCGGAGTGGAGTCCGGTCCGAAGTCCAGGGGAGCTGAATAGCAGCCCGTGCCCCGGGCCGCGGGAGCTGGGCAAGGCTGAGTAGTGCATGGTGTAATGATAGTTCTTGTCGTGGTCGGGGGACGATTCCGCCTTCATGGGGTAAGTGCCATTAGTGCAAAGTGAGGGGCTCAGGGGCCCCTCGAGCTCCGAGCTGGCGTACTCGGGGGACGCGTTCCCGTACAGGTGGTCGTAGTTGGTGCAGTAAGGGTGGGAGCGGAGCGGGTGGCTGGCGCTGACTGACCCAGCCTGGCACTGGGGACTGGGCAGGCGGGGGCACTGGTAGGGGTAAGGGTGCATGGCGAATGAGGAATTGGGCGGCTGCAGGCGCCCGGCCTCCTGCCTCTGCTCGGCCAGGAAACTCCGCGAGTTGAGCTGCAGGCAGCCGGCCACCAGGTTGGTGGTGGGCTGGGACAGCCCTTTGCACAAAGTCTGCACGTAGGACACCAGGTCCGGCCTCTTGCCGGACCTCAGGATCTCGGACAGAGCCCAGATGTAGTTCTTCGCCAGCCGCAGCGTTTCTATTTTGGAAAGTTTCTGTGTCTTGGAGTAGCAAGGGACAACTTTCCGGAGATTGTCCAGCGCCGAGTTCAAGTCGTGCATGCGGTTCCTCTCCCGGGTGTTGGCTTTCTGCCGCCTCAGTTTGAAACGTTCCAGCCTGGCCTTGGTCATTTTCCTCCGCTTGGGGCCACGTTTCCTGGGTCTGGTCCCGTTCTCCTCATCAACCTCTTCCTCTTCCTCGTCGTCCTCCTCCTCCATCCCCGTCTCCACTTCCTCGTTGTCCGGGGCCACGCTCAGCGAGTCCTCGGCTTGGCTGTCCTGAGGGTCACAGCTCTCGCTGTTCCTCTCCTCTCTGACCTTCTCCTCGTCGCTCTCACTGTCATCCGCCCAGCTCGCGTATTTCTGAACCTCGGGGATGAGAGTCGAGTCGCTGAACAGTCTGGTCAACATCGTGGCTGTGAAATGGAGAGTGAAAAGACAGTTTTAAAATTGTGTTCAACGCTCCGACCCGTTCACCCGCCAGATTAATATTCGCCGGATTAGCGCAAAAAACGAGGACATGAGCCGTGTCCAAACCTCACTGACACCGGGTTTGGGATTAAACTTTCCCAGGACTTTCACAGCCGCTTTACCCACAGCAGACAGGCCGGGCCCTGCACCCTCACAGGCCCCTCTGGCCAGGGACCAGCTAAACTTGTTAGAAAAGACCCATCTCAGGGCTTGAAACGGTGGCCGATGTCTGCAGGGCAGTGGCGGGCAATGCGCCGGGCAGTCCGCCCGAGTTCCGTTACACCACACTGACCTCTCAATGGCAGGACGGTGGCTAAGGGTGCCCACTTTCTACCACCCGGCTGGACCCCGGATCCACCCGGCTGGTCCCCGGATCCACCCGGCCGCTCTTTCTCTGGTTAAAAAGGATAAACGCTCAAAGGAAAGGGAGAGAATAAGATGGATTGTGAAGATTGTGCTTCGCTCCCAGCCCCTCCTGTCCAGAGCTAACTTTAACCAGCCTCCCCGGGTCAAGGAACCTGCCTTTAAATTCGAAACATTATCAGGGGAATTTATAATTCCAAGGATTGGAAATATTTCTATCGCATTCTGTTCAGCTTTTCTGCAAACCTGCATTGGGCAGTTTTAATATTTCATTTCGCCAGTGAAGCTGAAATGAAATACTCGCTCTCTAGACCCAGGGTGTGTTTTGTACAGTTTCAACGTGTCCACGCCTGGGGTTCGCTACATTCGGAAATATAATGATGGGTCATGTTTCCTCCTGTAAACAGTGGAAGAATTGGGAGATTGAATTCACCCCGAGGAATGAGGGGTGATCTCGCCTCCCGCTTCGCTTCTTTATCTGGGAGCACATCCGCCCGCACGGAGATAGCTGATTTTGTGAAATTTGCTCAACTTCATTCGTGAGAAACTTGGGAACTTATTTTTTTTTTTAAATATATATTTTCTTTTTTAATTAAAAATCCTGGAGTGGAGGTGTTGCGGGAGAAGGTTCCGCCTGATTACGGGGCTGGGCACTTGTGAAAAATCTGGACTCCGAACTGTCTTCCTTTAAACCATTCGCAGTTCTACCCCGCCGCTTGCCCACAATCCATTTATAACCACAGTATACCCTTAGAATGATCATTTTATTTAAAGATTTAGAGATAAAGGAGACAAGTTTACTGAAGGGTTCAGGCATATGCCCACCCCCACCCCCACACCCCCACCTCCACCCTCCCTGTACATCCTCCAGCTGAACACAACAGTGAACTAAATTTCTCAGTAACCCTGGCCCTGCCAAGGAATCTTACCGAGCCGAACCGAGCCGAGCTTTATCTCATTGTTCACTGTGGCACCTTCTGGGATTAGCTGGTTTGTTAAGGTACTGGGCGTCTTGCGAAGCTGCTCATCACCAATCTATCGACAAGAGGAGAGTGGCACCTCCACCAAACTGCGGTACCAGCTCCGATGCCAGGCCATATGGTAGCACGTCATTGGCAGCAGACATCACATGAGACGCACTGATTGACATCCGCCTGCATTCGGAGCGATCAGTCTCCCTGGGGACCCCGGGCTGACCATCTGTCACACCCCGCACTCGCCTGTGTGCACATTCGACCAGCACAGAGCCCAGAAACGGGGGCAGAGAGCACCTCCAGCCCCGGATTCCCCTTCATTTCCCCCCAACCCACCCACCCCCTCACCCCCTCACCACCCCATTCCTCATCCCACATACTCTGAACGCCCAGCGGATTATTATTTTTTTAAAGTTAATCTTAAACGATTTTGAGAATTGAAGTGTTGCTAATGATTCATCTCCCTCGTTCCAACACACAGGATGATGACAGGCTCTGTTGGCTGCTTTTTCCCCCACTTTATAAAGGAGGAAATTTTCCGCGAGTTTTATATTTATGGAATCAAACAAAAAGCCTCAGATTTGTGCATTTGCGTCGTGTCAAAGCCCCGGCGGTGCCGTATTTACCCGAACAAGTTGCACTTGTACTGCGCAATATTTACCCCTCAATGAATTATATTTACCCCGTGCTTTGTTTGTTTAGCCTATAAATCCTAAATTCCACATTAATCCCGCACCCCCTGCACCTCTTATAAATTCAAACAAAAAAACCAACGCAAGATACTGGAGGATACACAGAAACTGAGGAAATGCTCAGGCTGTCAGGCAGCATCCGTGGAGAGGGAAACAGAGTCAACGTGTTTGTGATGAAGCCGCGCGTTCGTTTTTGCTTTACAATAACTGGATTTACCCCCGGGTTTTTTACCCTGTGAAGCCGCATCCGGTACAAGCCCTGTATTTACCCCATGACCCGGTATTTACCCTGTTTATTGTGTATTTACCCCGGTACCCGGTATTTACCCTGTACATTGGGTATTTACCCTTCTTGAATCCCCTGACCACGCACTGACTGTATTTATCACCGGGTGTTTACCCTGTTGTATCGATGTATTCCGTATCTCCTCAATTGACGCCGGTTTTCTCTGTACGTAATAAATTAACCCTTGATCCATTGGATTTTGTATTTATCCAGAATACGTTCTACCTTCTATACCCGGTGCAAACTGCAATTCCTGTTCACCTATTGTACTTACTCTACACAACTTGCATCTATCCGCTACAAATTGTATTTAATTTATGTTATATTTATACGGTGTCAATTGTATTTAATCTCTATATTCTGCCGTAGGACCGAACATGATAAACTTACCTGTTTTATTTGTGTCTTGCACATGATCTTTTTACTCAGTATCTACTGGATTACCTTCAGATGCTGCATGAATCCGAAGCTTCCTATGTGTTAGCCGCTTGCACACTCGAATCCCATTCTACATGGGATGTTTATTGTAGCCACGCGATATTTACGGTAAAACGCTTCTTTATCCAGATAATATAACAGTTAACCTGCACACACAGGATTTACCTGTTACAAGCTGTGCTTTCAGCGTTAGCCTGTATGTGTACTGTAGTTATCCAGTATCTACCGTATTTATCTGTAAATTTGATATTTATAGGCCGCATCATCTATCACCATGTACTTGATATACTTGACATGTGGACACTTTTTATCTGGTACAGAATATGATTTATTAGAATATACGCGTATTTCCCCATACATAGTATGTGAAACCGATACATACTGTATTAACCCTATATATAATATATTAACCCTGTAAATGTTGTATTAACCCTGTATATAATCTAATAAACCTGTATATAATATATTGATCCTGTTTATACTGTATTGCCCTTGTACATGCCAAGCACATTTTGTCAATTAATATATCCTGAATATGCTGTACATGTGGTTAACATGCCTGAAGCATTTATGCAGTATTTACAAATGCTTATTTTATATATGCATATTTTGCCTACAGGGAAATATTAAATTTACTTTTAAGAGCTAAATTTACGCTTTACACAATGTGCTTGCCCTTTACATAGTGTGTTTGCCTGGTACATACAGCATCAGCTTACACATGTATGGTAATGACACCCAGTTCTACTTTACCACCACCCCTCTCTCCACCTCTTAATTATTAGACAGCTTGTCCATCATTGAGTGTTGGATGAGCAGAAATTTTCTCTAATTAAACATTGGGAAGACTGAAATCATTGTTTCATGACAAACTCTGTTTCCCAGCCTCTGACTCCATCCCTCTCTCTGGAAATTGTCGGAGGCTAAACTACACTGTTCACAGCCTCGGTATCATAGTTTACCCCAAGAAGAGCTTTTGATCGTGTAACTGCCATCACTAAGACTCCAATGCTCCCTTAGTTCATCTGCTGCTGGAACCCTCTTTCATGCCTTTGTTACCTCTAGACTTGACTATTTCAATGCATTCCTGGCTGGTCTCACATCTTCTTACCTCTGTAAACTTGGGATTGTCCAAAGTTCTGCTGCCTGTAACCCAACTCACACAAATCCCAATCGCCCATCACCAATGACCTACATTGGCTCCCAGTTAAGCAATGCCTCGATTTTAAAATTCCCATCCTTGTTTTCAAATCTCTCCAAGGCCTTATCCCTCCCTATCTGTCCAATCTCCTCAAGCTTCACAAGCCTCAGAGATCCCTGTGCTCCTTCAATTCTAGCCTCTTGAGTATCTCCAGTTTTAATCATTCCACCATTGTGTCTATGCCTTCAGTTGCTGAATTCTTAAGCTCTGGAATTCCCTCCCTAAACCTCTTTGCCTTTCAAAACTCCTCCTTTAAGAGGCTTTTCAAAACCAACCTCTTCAACAAAGCTACTGTGCTTCCTGATATACATGGTGTTTGCTGTCTCCTACTGCCGATAATGATCAATCTGAGAACCCATTCAGGAGTGTAC
The DNA here is from genome assembly GCF_964194155.1 of Cetorhinus maximus. Classification (NCBI taxonomy): domain Eukaryota; kingdom Metazoa; phylum Chordata; class Chondrichthyes; order Lamniformes; family Cetorhinidae; genus Cetorhinus; species Cetorhinus maximus. The sequence goes on along the minus strand of NC_135903.1, from coordinate 14,132,441 downwards.
AGTAAATCCTTCTGGAAAGTGCAGGGTTGCTTGAGGACAGAAGTTGTTTGTTCAATTATGTTTCCTGTGCCGCGGGTTTTTTTTTAGGCGTGCTCTGCAGCTGTGCCTGGGTTCATAGCTGGAGTCATGTGCCTCTTCTGCAGAGGATAGCCCTTGTCACCCATTCCCAGAGTAAGGATTTCCTAGGATTCTTACAATAGCCAGCATGTAACCTGACAGCAGGCTGAAATAAAGGTGATATGGAGGGCTGGTATTGGATGAATGAGTCATGACTGCTGCTAGTAAATCAGACACAGATTGCCTGTGGGCACAAACCAGCTGCACATTGAGAGCGCGGAATCCCTTTCAATTGATAAAGTTGCCAGTCTGGTGAAATGGAGCATGCAGTGCAATGTGGGTGTACTCTGTGGCACCTTGCACCCTGGGGAAGCCCATTATGCGATAAAGTCTATTCTTCTCTCATTCTGCTTCACTCCGCTCATGGTTTAAGTGCCTAGGTGATCTCCTGAATATAGTAGTGGACTGCAAACCGTGATGTGTCACTGATATTATCAGAAATGTGTTATCATAAGAAATACAAGAAGGAGTAGGCCATAACATTAAAAGAACATAGTAAATAGGAACAAAATTAGGCCAATCTGCCCATTGAGCATGATCTGCCATTCTATAAGATCATGGCTGATCCTTGACCTTAATTTCACTTTCCATCCAATTCCCATAACCTTTGATTCTCTTAGAGCCTTGAAAATACTCAACAACTGTGCTTTCATAATCTTCTGGGATAAAGCATTCCAAAATTCAAAAGCCTCTGAGTGAAGAAACTTTTCCTCATCTTAGTCTAAAATAGCTGACCCCTTATCCTGAGGCTGTGACCTCAAGATCTAGACTCTCTAGCCAGGGGGAAATAACTTGTCAGCATTTACCCAGTCCAGCTCTCTCACAATCTTATATGTTTCAATGAGGTCACTTCTCATTCTTCTGAACTCAATGCAGTATAGGCCCATTCTATTCACCTTCTCCTAATAGGACAGCCCTCTCAACCCAGGAATCAATCTAGTAAACTTTCTTTGCACCTCCTCTTAAGGCAGAGACCAAAACTGTACACAGTACTCCAGGTGTGGTCTCATCAGAGTTCTAACAATTGCAGCAAGACTTCCTTGCTCTTGTACTCCACTCTCCTTCATTAAAGTCCAATATACCATTACCCTTCCTAATTGCTCATTGCACCTTCATGTTAATGTCCTGTGTTTCTTGTACAAGGACGCCCAAATCCCTCTGAATATCAACATTTAATGGTTTCTCACCATTTAATAAATATTCAGATTTTTCTATTCTTCCTGCCTATATTTTCCCATATAATATTCCATCAGCCACCTTCTTGCCCACTTACCTATCTACTGTATATTTCTTTGCAAACTCTTTGTGTCCTTCTTACGGCTTACTTTTTCACCTTATTTATATTGTCAGCAACCTTGTATATATTACACTTGGCCACTTAATTAATATATATTCTTAATATCTGAGGTTCCAGCACTGGTCCTGTGTCCTAGTAGCAGCCTGCCTATTTAAAAATGATCCTTTTATTCCTACTCTGTTTCTGTCCTTTAACTAATCATCTGTCCACACTAATCTATAATCCCCAACTCATGAGCCCTTATCTTTTTCAAAAACCTTTTATGTGGTACTTATCAAATGCTTTTTGAAAAATCCAAATATACTACATCCACTGGTTCCCCTTTATCTACCCTGTTAGTTTCATTCTCAAAAACTCCTCCAAATTTGTCAAACAGGATTTCTCTTTTGTGAAACCATGTTGACTTTGCCTAATAATAATATAAGAACTTAAGAAATAGGAGCAGGAATAAGCCCTTTTCCCCTTGTGCTTGCTCCACCATTAAATAAAATCATGACTGGTCTGACCTTGGCCTCAACTCCACTTTCCCGCCTGTTCCCATTAGCCTAGACTCTGTTATAGTTCAAATATAAATTTTAGCTTTCAATATATCCCCTTGACATTCAATGGCATTTCCATCAATGAATCCCCCACTATCAACATCCTGGGGTGTTATCATTGACCAGAAACTGAACTGGACCAGCCATATAAATACTGTTACTACACAAACTTTATATCCCGCACATTCTGTGCTTTTCTGTACATACCGTATTTACCCTGTGTGCATCCTGCCAGGGGAATGCTCACTTCCAAGCTGCTCCAGGGAGGAAATAGTTCCTTGATCTTAGAACATTTGCCAAAGTAACTGTGCTCATATTTTGTTCCATTTTACAATATTGCTTTATGAAGTCTTTTACCAGTCTTCACTGTAAGCTTGGGGAGAGTCATTGAGGGACAATGTGCTGTGCTCGGACCACTAATGATTAATTTTTCAAACGTATTTTTCTGAATGTGTGGGTGTCTTCATAACTCCTTAGGACACTCTACAAAGCTGCCAAAACAATGACTTTGGCTTCCATCCTATTAAATGAGGCAAGCACCAAACAGCATTTATGCTGTCAACACAAGGCATCCGCATGTTCACAGATTCACATAAGGTGACCCCTACCTTGGGAATCATCTTTCCTTTCATTTTTAATTATTAACTTTTCAAACATGTTTCCTGGCTCTATCTTCTTACAGAACAGGGTTGTACATAACAGGTGTCAGCATGTGTAGACCAAATGGAAGTTACCTAATCTTCAATTCTTAATTTCTGCCAAGGACAGGGGCCTAGAGATTCTTGGCCCAGAGACAATGGTATGGGATTTGGGCAGATTGGTGGCTGTCTCCAAATCCGTAGCTGGTATCATAATTTGCTTTACTTTCTTTCTCTCTTTCCTCACCCACTTATCCAGTCCCTTCCAGACTGGCACAAAGTGCCTCACTCATAAAGGAGGTGGCTTCTCCCTGTAGTCACTCGGAAGTACAGTCAAACAGGTCTCTTTCACAAGATGAAAATGATCATCACTGAGCAGTGTATTGCAGAATGAGTGATGTGACATTAAAATCTCTTATTGTAGCTGGGGAAGACTTATTAACTTTAACATTGAAGGAAACAGTCACTTTGTTAGCTAATGTCAGAACTGTCTCCGTCTTCAGTGATTGCCTGGTCTGGTGGCAAACACTGATAAGTTCTATCATAGCCTTAGAGAATCATAGCTTCCACATAAGATGTAGTTGTTCATATGCACAGGCAGCAGCAAAAAGGCTGAGGCTTACTTGTTCAGCTAAACTACAACAAACCTGCTTTGCATACCCGAACCCTCTTGTCCAGATCTGGAGATGAAAAGGATTTGGAAAAAGCACAAAAAATGATTAGCTGACCTTTAAAGATAGGAGTCAACATGGTGAGTGTATACCCATTGTAGAACCAGTTTTATATGGAGTGCTGTGATCATTATGTGACTATGACTTCATAATCATTTTTTGGGAGGTCTCACTGAGTTTAGTTTACAGCATGGACATATTTTAAGTATCACAGCAGCTGCCACAGTGCGTTATAGAGTATAATATCCAGTGGGGGCTGATGAACTAGTGTTCAATGCTCAGCAATGTCACAGCTGTCAAACAGCACATTATTGGTTCTGCTGCATTTACCTGACAGGTACCACATTTATGTGGTAGATACTGTATTTATTTTACATGTTATATTTACCTTGAAGACCCTGTATTTACTCTGAATCTGCATTCACTATGTGAACTGATTTCCCACTATAGAAATAAACAGTAGCATTTGCCCAACAAAAACTGTGCATTCTACAGCTTGGTTTATCTGATCAATACTATATTTAACATGTTTGTTCTGTATTTATTTTATAGATACTGTAATTATATCTGTTAATACTTATTTACCCTGAAAATACTGTATTTACCTTGTAGGTATGCATATGTATTATATAATGTTTCCTTACATTACATCAGGGACTACTCTTCAAAAGCATTCTATTGAATGTCTTGTAGTTGTGAAAGATGCTACATAAATACAAGTTCTTATCTTGCTTTATAATTTTGAGACTGCATGTACTCTGCAGATACTGTACTCAATGGTTTGCCATGAATATTAAGATATTTATGGTTACTATATTTATGTTGAAAATTTGTGTTTTCAATGCCATTTATCCAAGCTTAAATTTTTACAAGATTCCATTGATTAACTGTCTTAAATTCAGCAGCAGGTCAGCAGAATTCTGGTGTAAATAACAAGAAACAGCCATTTATGCTATTTCTCCAAGTTATCCACTGATCTTCCATTGACATTACAGTGATGACATTAGCGGAAGCTATCTCCTGTCATATTTATCCTGCAGATACACTCTTATATTCACCTGGAATTTTAGTGGGGCTTCCCCTGCCTGATTGGGGAAACCATAAAAATGACAAAGGTTATGGCACAAGAGCAGGAAATTTCCACAGAAGTTCTACTCACTGCCTTTGTGTAGATAGTGTTGCTTACCCTCTATCCTACCAGTATTTCACCCTGTTCCACACCTTTCACCTTTCCTTTCAAAATCGGCCAACTCCTGAGGTCCCCAGCATCACAGATGCCAGTCTTCAGCCAATTCAATTCATTTCATGTGATATCAAGCAACAGCTGAAGGCATTGGATACTATGAAGGCTATGAGCCCTGACAATATTCCAGCAACAGTACTGAAGACTTGTGCTCCAGAATTAGCTGCGCCCATAGCCGAGCTGTTCCGGTACAGCTACAACACTGGCATCTAACTGGCAATATGCAAAATTGTCCAGGTATTTCCTGTACACAAAAAGCAAGACAGATCCAACCCGGCCAATTACCATGCCAGTGTTTCTTTAATGGTGAGAAAGTGGAACTCATGACAGGTGAATTTAGGGGAAGCTGAACATTTACATGAGGGAGAAAGGAATAGAAGAATATGCTGATAGGGTGAAATGAGGAGGGGTGGGAAGAGGCTCATGTGGAACAGAAACACCGGCATAGAGCAGCCGGGTCAAATGACCTGGTCAGAGATATAAACATTCATGGCAAGTACAGCCAGAGTCAGTTAGACCTATAACATTATTTCTCCTGAAAAATATAATTGTTTGACTCCCATGTGCAATAGACACAATATTTATCCTATGGATAATGTATGTTTACCCTATATATGCTGTATTTAGCTATAGGTATTATATATTATATTTATCATGTGCATAAGGTATTTACCATGTACAGTTTGTTTATCCTTTCTTGTATTTTACATATAGAAACTAAACACCTAGCATATATTATAATTACTCTGCAGATACCACATTTAACTTAAATACTGTCCCTATAAATCCCTATAAATACTGTATTTAGGCACGAGGGTTGCCCCGTGGATATATGTCATGTTTTAAAGAGATTTTGCAAATTCCCCTGTGGACTGCAGTTGGTATAGTGAGGAGTAAACCGAGGAAGTGACATTGAGGGGTTTGAGGGGCAGGAGGTGATCTAGGAGGGGTACAGGTGCTCAGACCCCTCCCAATACTAAGTCTGTGGCTGCCAGTTTGGTGGCTCTAATTCCAATGAAGTCACGGCTACCCTGAACCCAGGCAACAAGAAGTTCTGGAGAGAGAGAGAGAGAGAAATGCTTGAGTTAGAGAATCGGATGATAAAACTGATCCCATTTGGAAGCAAAATAAATGGGCACCAGTTTTATGCGAACCTGGAACTATTGGAACAGAACCTAATATGAGGACACTTTGGGACATTGAAGGGAGCACTGGTCCTGCAAATAACTCTTCAAAAATGTGGGCCAGATTATCCAGAGATCAATCTAATCCGGATTACAGGAGCTCAGTGCAACAAATCCCGCTGTGCTGAACATTTTTAATCATTTACATAAAACATGATCTAAAATTTTAATTACAGTTTAAACTGTCACAAGCTTATAACAGAGTTACAAAGAATTCACATTCAAACCTGAACATATAATAGACAGAGAGCAGGGCAGAGATAGAGAGAGAGAGAGTTGTAGAGCCAGAGAGAGAGAGAGAGATGGAGAGAGTGGGGTAGAGAGAGAGAGGTAGAGGCAGAAACTGTTCCCTGAGATGAGGGGGCTGTCCATTGATGAGAGGCTGAGTAAACTGGGTTTATACTCTCTGCAGTTTAGAAGAATCAAATTGAAACTTACAAAATTTTGAAGGGGCTCGACAGGGTAGACACAGAGATTGTTTCCCAGGATAGATATAGAGATTGTTTCCCAGGGTAGGCATAGAGATTGTTTCCCAGGGTAGGCATAGAGATTGTTTCCCAGGGTAGGCATAGAGATTGTTTCCCCTGGTCGGGGAATCTAAAACAAGGAGGCACGGTCTCAGGACTCTGATGCTGAGAAATTACTTCACTCAAAGGGTTGTGAATCTTTGGAAATCTCTAGTCCAGGGGGTTGTGGATGCTCCATCATTGAATACACTTAAGGCTGGGGTAGACAGAATTTTGATCTCCCAGGGGTTTAAGGAATAGGGGTGGGGTGGTGGGAGGGTACAGGGGGGAAAGTGGAGTTGAAGCCCAAGATCAGCCATGATGGCATTGAATGGAGGAGCAGTCTTGACGGGCCGAATGGTCTACTCCTGCTCCTATTTTGTTATTGAGAGTGACAGAGAGAGGGAGATTGATGGAGAGATGGGATTGGTAGTCAGGCTGTGAAAGGTGCCGAGGGACGGTGGACGTGCTGAGAATGAACGGCCAATGCCGGCGGCATCATCACTGAAAGGGAAAAACGAGAACTCAATGAAGTAGAAAATCTGAAAGGGAGAAATCTGTCTAATGTTGCAAGAGGAAAGTGTACGTGTTTACACAATGGGAGCGAAGGTTAGGATTTTGCAGAATAACAATCAAGCGCCGCCTGGCAGTAATTCATTCCTGTGGGTCGCTGAGAATCAAATAAACCCAACATTCCCGATAAAAGCAAAATACTGCGGATGCCGGAAAACTGAAATAAAAACAGAAAGTGCTGGAAAGTCTCAGCAGGTCTGACAGCATCTGCGGAGAGAGAAACAGAGCCAACGTTTCGAGTCCAATATGACCTGAAGAAGGGTCACACAGGCTCGAAACGTTAACTCCTGTTTCTCTCTTCACGGGTCTGCTGAGTTTTCCCAGCATTTTCAGTTCTTGTTGCAACATTCCCGAGACTGTCAGCAACAGGTTTTTGAGCAGCTTCCATTCTATTCAATCTGGATGTCAGGGAGCGGTGGCTTCCCGTGGGCTACAGAAAAGGGTGGAGGAAACTCCAGCGCCCGGACAGGTTAGAGGGCAGCAGTGAAGAAACCGCGTGTGTCTTGCACTCAGCTCATGTGCTGTCCATCGCCCACAGTTTTTACACACCGCCTGGCTCCGGCAATGGGTGGGGAGCTCCAGTTAATTCAGTAAACGGGCCGCAGACTGAGTGTGGGAACAATGTGTGGTTTATAAGGTGCAGGAGATCCGCGGGAACTTTCTAAACGCTGTTTGAGAATTAGGGTTAGGATTAGGTTGATAGTTGAACTCAAGATGGCGGGGCCCCATGTGCAAGTGCAGAGGGGCCAAACTTTCACCCAGGGGCTGAAGATTAAAGATTCTCCACGGTGTTAAACGAGGTTCTAAAGATGTCACTGCAGAATTGCAGGCGGTGCCGGTAAACAGGCGAGATTAGAGTCAATGGAATTAAAAATCAGACTCTTGTGTATCTTGGCCATCAAAGCCAAAGGTAAGTATATTGCTGCCCACTATTTAGTATTAAAGTCGGTGTTGGTGTTCTGCCGAAGGGTCATGAGGACTCGAAACGTCAACTCTTTTCTTCTCCGCCGATGCTGCCAGACCTGCTGAGTTTTTCCAGGTAATTCTGTTTTTGTTTTGGTGTTCAAGTGTTTGGTTTTGGGTTGTTGATTTTTGGTGTTGGGGTTTAATGGTGGGTGTTGGTGTTGGGGTGTTGGTGGTGGGTATTGGGGTGTTGGCGTTGGGCTTTGGTGGTGGGTTTTGGTGTTGGGTTTTGGTCATTGGCTTTGGTCATTGGTTTTAGTGTTGGAGCTTTATGTTGGGTTTGGTAGGACAGTAGGACAGAGTAGATAATGAGAGCTTGCCAGAAAGGTACAGCAATAATTATGGGAGGGTTTTAATCTACATATAGACTGGGAATATCAGACAAGCAAAGGGAGCCTAGCTGAAGAGTTCATAGAATGTTTTCAGGATAGCTTCTTAGAACAGCACATTCTGGAACCAACCGGAGAGCAGGCTATACTAGACCTGGTACTGAGCAGTGAGAAAGGGTTAATTGATAACCTCCTAGTAAGGCACCCCTAGGTAGCAGCGATCAGAGTATGATTGAATTTTGCATTCATTTTGAGGGAGAAACCGGTACGTCCAAGACTAGTATTTTAAACTTAAATAAGGGCAATTATGATGGTATAAATGTAGAACTAGCTGAAGTGAACTGGCAAATGAGGTCAAGGGATATGTCAATAGCAGTTCAGTGGCAGACATTTAAAGGGATATTTCAGAATACATAGAATATATACATTCCAATGAGAAAGAAAAAATCCAAGGGGAGGGCCCACCACCCGTGGTTAACCAAAAAAAAGTTAAAGACAGTACCAAACTTAAAGAAAAAGCATATTATTACTCAAGGACGGGTGGCAGGTCAGAAGATTGGAAAGAATATAAAGAACAACAAAGAATGACAAAAAGATTAATAAGGAGGGAAAAATTGGAGTATGAGAGAAAGCTAGCTAGTAATATAAAGACAGAGAGTAAGAGTTTCTATAGATATTTAAATAAGAAAGGAGTTAATAAAGTGAGCATTGGTCCTATAGAGAGTGCGTCTGGGGAATTGATAATGGAAAGTAGGGAGATGGCGGATGAATTAAACAGGTATTTTGCTTCAGTCTTTACTATAGAGGACACAAGTAACATCCCGGAAATAGCTGTAAATCAGGAAATGAAAGGGAGGGAGGAACTCAGTAAAATTACAATCACCAGGGAAGTGTTATTGAGCAAATTGTTGGGGCTGCAGGTTGACAAATCCCCAGGTCCGGGTGGACTTCACCCTAAGGTCTTGAAAGAAGTGCCTAGTGAGATAGTTGATGCACTGGTTATAATTTTCCAAAATTCCCTAGATTCAGGGAAGGTTCCATTAGATTGGAAAATAGCAAATCTAACTCCTTTATTCAAAAAGGGAGGGAGACAGAAAGCAGGAAACTACAGGCCAGTTAGCCTAACATCTGTCATAGGGAAAATGTTAGAAGCTATTATTAAAGATGTTATAGTGGGGCACTTAGAAAAATTCAAGGCAATCAGGCAGAGTCAACATGGTTTTGTAATAGGGAAATCATGTTTAACCAATATATTGGAGTTCTTTGAAGGTGCCACATGTGCTTTAGATAAAAGGGAACCAGTGGATGTACTGTACTTAGATTTCTAGAAGGTATTTGCTAAAGTGCCATGTCAAAGGTTATTGCAGAAAATAAAAGCTCATGGTGTAGGGGGTAACATGTTGGCATGAATAGAAGATTGGCTCGCTAACAGGGAGAAGATAGTTGGCATAAATGGGTCTTTTTCTGGTTGGCAGGATGTGACGAGTGGTGTGCCACAGGGATCAGTGCTGGGGCCTCAACTTTTTACAATTTATATAAATGACTTGGATGAAGGGACTGAAGGAATGGTGGCTAAATTTGCTGACCACACAAAGGTAGGTAGGAAAGTAAATCGTGAAGAGGACATAAGGAGGTTACAAAGTGATATGGATAGGTTAAGTGAGTGGGCAAAGATCTAGCAAATGGAGTATAACATGGGCAAATTTGGAAATTGTTCATTTTGGCAGGAAGAATAAAATAGAAGCTTATTATCTAAATGGTGAGAGATTGCAGAGCTCTGAGATTCAGAGGGAGCTGGGTGTCCTAGTGCATGAATCACAAAAGGTTAGTCTGCAGGTACAGCAGGTAATTAGGAAAGCTAATAGAATGTTATAATTTATTGTGAGGGAAATTGGTTACAAAAGTAGGGGGGTTATGCTTCAGTTGTACAGGGCATTGGTGAGACCACAGCTGGAGTATTGTGTACAGTATTGGTCTCCTTATTTAAAGAAAGATATAATTGCATGCGAAGCAGTTCAGAGAAGGTTTACTCGACTAATACCAGGAATGGGCAGGTTGTCTTATGAGGAAAGGCTGGACAGGTTAAGCTTGTATCCACTGTAATTTAAAAGAGTAAGGTGACTTAATTGAGACTTTTAAGATCCTGAGGGGTCTTGACAGGGTGGATGTGGAAAGGATGTTTTCTCTTGTGGGACTAATCTAGAATTAGGTGTCATTGTTTAAAAATATGGGGTCACTCATATAGGACAGAGGTGAGGAGAATTTTTTCTCTCTCAGAGGGTAGTGAGCCTTTGGAATTCTCTTCCTCAAAAGGTGGTGGAAGCAGAGTCTTTGAGTATTTTTAAGGCAGAGATAGATAGATTCTTGATTAACAAGGGGCTAAAAGGCTTTGAGGGATAGGCAGGAATGTGGGATTGAGGTTACGTTCAGATCAGCCATGATCTTATTGAATGGTGAAGCAGGCTCGAGGGGCTGAGTGGCCTACTCCTGCTCCTAATTCATATGTTTGAATGTTTTGGTGTTAGATTTTGTTGTTAGATTTTAGTGTTGGTGTGTTGTTGTTGGGTTTTGGTGTTAGGTCCTAGGCTTGGGATGTTGATGTTTCGGTTGGGTTTAGGTGTTGAGGTGTTGGTGTTGGGTTTTGGTGGTGGGCCTTGGTTTTATGGAGTTGGTTTGGGGTTTTAGTGTTGGGATTTGGTGTTGGGTTTTAGTGTTGGAGTTTTGGTGTTGGGTTTTGTTGTTGAGGTATTGGTGTTGCGCGTTGGTCTTGGTTTTTAGTGTTGGGGTGTTGGTGTTTGGTTTTAGTGTTGGGGATTTGGTGCTGGGGTTTTGGTGCTGGGGCTTTGGTGTTGGGGTTTTGGTGCTGGGGTTTTAGTGTTGGTGTTTTGGTATTGGGGCTTTGGTGGTAGGGTTTTGGTGTTGGGGTTGGGTCTTGGTTTTTAGTGTTGGGGTGTTGGTGTTTGGTTTTAGTGTTGGGGATTTGGTGCTAGACTTTGGTACTGGGGCTTTGGTGCTGGGGCTTTGGTGCTGAGGTTTGATGCTGGGGTTTTGGTGCTGGGGTTTGGGTGTTGGTGTTTTGGTGCTGGGGTTTTGGTGTTGGGGCTTTGGTGCTGGGGTTTTGGTGTTGGGGTTTTGGTGCTGGGGTTTTGGGTGCTGGGTTTTTGTGTTGATTTTTAGTTTGGGAGGTTGGTGCTGGGCTTTCATTTTGGGGTATTGGTTTAGGGTTTTATTCTTAGGTTTTAGTGTTGGGGCATGTTAGAATCATATCTCTCAAGACTGAAGTTTTCTTTTACAGGATGGAAGGATTTGGCATGATATGGACATCAGGATGCTAACCCTGGGATTTTTTAAAAGAAAGTCATAAGTTCACCTTGGAGCTGTAAACAAGCAGGCCTCTTCCAAGAAATCACCTGACCTTTAGGGACTTGAGAAGGTGTTCTTTGTTTGTGTTGAACTGAAAAGCACATTAGCTAATGAAAAGCTGGGAGACAAAAAAGGCAGTCCCATGGGAGAGAGGAAAAAACTTAAATTGTGAACCTGCTTGTTTTGAAGGCAGTCTTATTGGAGAATAAACTAAGGCAAGAAGGCTACCTTGACTGGCTCCCTCTCTCTATCTTGCTATCTGTGGCTATCAACCTGTAGCCAGAGAACCCCCATCTGAGCGTAACTAGTCTGCATTGGGACCTGCAAAGCTGAGACCAGTGGTGAGAACTTCCAGACATTCACCGGGACCAGCAGCCCGTCTGCACACGAGAGAACCCCAGGTCGACAGCGGCGAGACCCTGCGGACGGTATCCTTTATTTTATAATGCCCACCCTCCAAATCCCATCTCTGCAGAGAGACTCTATCTGTTTGTCCTTTGTTTGTTTGTGTGTGTGTGTGCACGTGGGAAATTCTTTAAGAAGAGACAGATAGTTATACTTCCCGATTACAATTGTGTGTTAACCTGTACTTGTAACTCGTTAAAAGAAGTTTTGTTTTATAATAAATTAATCGTTCTGAGTTTTTGAAAGAAGCCTGGTCAGAGTCTCTTTTCTCCTGGGTACTAGAGTTATAGGTACACAACTGGCCATTTTGGTGAGAAAATTAAACATTTCATGGTACCTCCCACAGAGTAACTTGTGCACTTCTCCCATCCTGGTCGTAACAAGTGTTGGTGTTGGGTTTTGGCCTTGGGTTTTAGTGTTTGCGATGGTGGTATTGGGGTATTGGTGTTGGGTTTTGGTCTTGGGTTTTAGTGTTTGCGATGGTGGTATTGGGGTATTGGTGTTGGATTTTGGTCTTGGGTTTTAGTGTTTGCGATGGTGATATTGGGGTATTGGTGTTGGGTTTTGGTCTTGGGTTTTAGTGTTTGCGATGGTGATATTGGGGTATTGGTGTTGGGTTTTGGTCTTGGGTTTTAGTGTTTGCGATGGTGGTATTGGTGTTGGGTTTTAATGTCGGAGTGGTGTTTTGTGGCTGGGTTTTGATTTTGGTGTTAGGACTGCGCTGGGGATTGGGGTTTCAGTGTTGGGGATCATTTCCTGGGTTGTATACTTTTGATAGTCAGTTCGAGAGTGTTGATTGTGACTCCCTGGTGTTGAAATGTCGGTGCTGAAGCCTGCTCCTCGCATTTTATTATGACAAACGGTCATCGACCTGAAGAGTTAACTCCGTTTCTCGGCCCACAGATGAGTATTTTCAGCATTTTCTGTTTGAATTCCTCGCATGTGGGTTTGTGTTAGGAGTCACTTTAATGTCATTGCGTAAACCGCACTCACTAACAGGATGTCGAAAGCTTGGAAGCGGATGATCAGAGAAAGCTGCTGGAACACGGAATGATTCATTTTTTTTCTCTCTGTACTTCTAACCGGTTCACCTCGGATCGGAACCAGCAAACGACTTGAAATGCTCTCCGTTACAAAGGAAAGCGGGTCTGATGAACAATCTTACTGGCTGTGGAAGTGGAAGGGCAAGTCTCTCACCGGCATCTCCAGAGGGATTATTAAAAAGCAATATCCAGGAACCGTGTTTCGCGCGATGCTGAAATCCAATCATCGAATTGAGATGTAACCCTTTACACTAGAAAGTGAAACCGAGCAGCTGTAACTTGTCCCCCTGTCGGCTGTCTGCATTCTATCGCTGCCCCTTGTCAAATTGTGTCGAATTAGAGAACTGAACTTGCAGACTGGCCTTAAATTCACTTTATATTCTAATTATGTTTCCTTCCTTGGAACCCAATGTGTGTCACATAACATTAGCAGCACTGCAAAGTCTCAGCGCAGTCTTAAAAAGGACTCGCCATAAACTGGAGAGATAATAAACATCCAGTTATTTGTGTGGCTCGGAGTTCCCACTGGGGGATTTCTGATATATTGACAACAAAATGAGCTTCAGGCCCGCGTTTGAAATATTTTGAGCATTTTGTTGTGCTACCGTCAGCATGCATTCACAGAAAATCACTGGCACCGGGATCCACCCAGGAGGCGATCCTGGCAGTGAATCTGCGCTAAAGTTGCGCCCGGCAGATGCTCTCCCCTAATCTCATGGCACCGGTGATACTGCAAACCCGGACCGCAGGAACCGACACACAAAGCCCGGAGCGGGAGTCAGAGACAGGGATGGTAGGAAATCCTGGAATCCTGCAGTGAACTGGATCAGGAATACAGGATCGGGAGTAGGCCATTCGGACCCTCGAGCATACTCCGCCATTTAACTAAATCATGGCTGGTCCACTATCTCAATGCCATCTTCCTGCACTACTCCACCCCTCCCCCCACTCCCACCCCCACACCCCTCCCCCCACTCCCACCCCCCCCATCTCTTTACATCATTGGTATTTAGAAATCTGTCAGTCTCTGCTTTAAACATGCTCCATGACTGAGCTCCCACAGCCCTCTGGGGTAGAGAATTCCAAAGATTCACCACCCTCTGCGCAGAATTTTACATCCCGGGGGCAGGTGCACACCCGACCCCATCAGGCGTAAAATTGTGCGCGTTGACGGGTGAGCGTCCTGACATCATTGTGCACTCACACGGTATTTTGCTCGGGAGCAGCGCCTGCCATTAATTAACCGGCCACTTACGGCCCCTAACAGTCCAATGGGAAGTTATTTTTCCCTCGCCCGTGTGATTTCCAGCTCGTTGCACGGGCAAAACAGGTAGGTGGCCAGCAGATATTTTCACAAACCTCATCCAAGGATGGGATAAAAGGGTCAGCAGCATTGCCAGTGTGAGCAGTAAGCAGGGTTTTTTTATATATGTATATACGGAACAAAACAAAATGTGTAAAGAAAGTTCAAACTGATCCATTTACAGCAACATTATGAGTTCCGGTACCCCTCATTGTTTCTGCTGCATGATAATGTGTACACTCAACATACGAGGTTTATCACCACGAGATGAAGAATGGTGCTGGCAAAGAGGAAATCTGCAAATGCTCGCTCAGGTGAGATGCCAATGAAATCTCCTTTGTTCTGAGGGTTGATCTGTATCTGCAAGCAAACTGGAGATAGTTTGCTGCTGGTTGCTTATTGGTACTTGGCAGCCTCATCTCTGATCGGGGCTTCATTTCAGGACACATTGGTGTCTCCAAGGCCCCCGGAGGATTCAGATCATGTGGACAATTCCAAATATCAGACAGCCTTCCCTTACCCTGGTAATGGGGGTTGCGGTCTCCGCTGGTGGCACCTTCTCTGAGGAAGAGAGGGGCAGAAGGGAGAGAAGGCCAGGTGTCCCCATGCAGCTTCCAGGGGAGGGTCCGGTGGGAGGAGAGGTGTAGGCAGAAGGGGCACAGGGCCAGCAGGAAGTCCAAGGTGGAAGGGGCTGTAGAAGACACCACTATCCTGCTATCAGGGTTTACAGGTGGTGATGCAGCTGCCTCAATATGGCTGAGGTGCAATGCCGAAGAAGGCTCCGCCTCACAAGGGATCAGCTAACTGTGTGGGTGGACACCCCATGACAGTGGCTCTGAAGGTCACAGTGGCCCTCAACTTCTATGCCTCCGGCTCTTTCCAGGGGTCAGTGGGGGATCTTTGTGGAGTCTCCCAATCATCTGTCCAAAGTTGCATCAAGCTGGTGACAGAAGCTCTGTTCAGGCGGGTACTGACCGTTATTCTTTACCGTATGGACGAGGCCAGCCAGGCTGAGCAAGCCAGAGGCTTTGCAGCAATTGCTGGGTTCCCCCATGTCCAGGGTGTCATTGACCGCACACATGTGGCCATCAAGGCAGCAGTGGGTCAGCCGGGTGCCTTCGTCAACAGGAAGGGATTCCACTCCATGAACGTGCAGATAGTGTGTGACCACAGGATGCAGATTCTGTAAGTCTGTGCAAGGTACCCGGGCAGCTCCCGTGACGCTTACATCCTGAGACACTCCCAGGTGCCGAGGCTCTTCAGTGCTCCAGCCCGACTGGACAGATGGCTGCTGGAGGACAAGGGCTATCCGTTGAAGAGGTGGCTAATGACGCATCTCCACCACCCAAGAACAGAGCAGCGTTATAATAGGAGTCATGCCTCCACAAGGGTGGTGATAGAGAGGACCATAAGTCTTCTCAAGATGCATTTTCAATGCCTGGACCAATCAAGAGGAGCACTACAATACCCCCCAGAGTGGGTGTCACTGATAGTGGTTGCATGCTGCACTCTCCACAATCTGGCACTGGTAAGGGGGGATCCACTGGAGGGAGGGGATCTTGATGCAGATGCTGAGTCCAGTAGTGAGTCCAAAGAAGAGCACGGTGAGGTGAACGCTGAGGGCGTGAAGCCAGAGCTCAGTAACCTGCAGGGAGGCAGGGACAGCAGGGATGCTTTGATCCAACGCTCCTTCAGCTAGGCTACCAAAGATCAGCTTCAAACGCATGCCAGGGCTGCCTCCTCCATCCCAGATGTCTGAAAGGACCTTTTCATTTGAACACAAAGAAAACTCAATGCCTATGCAATAAAGTTCAGAGTCACCTATGTCCAGCATTACATACTGGTGTTCCCCGCACCAATGAAATAAAAAGGTGAAGCATACTCAGGCCATGATGACAAAAACACAATTTATGTCATTCTGACAGTTCAATAATCTTAACAGAAACGTTTCTGGTATTCAACATCAGACCTGTATACATAAAGTAAATGAAAATGAACATAAAATCACTCGTGCCCTGTCCCTCTTGTGCTCATGGTGCCTTTAACTTGTGTTTGTGAGTACTGCGTCTTGGTGCTCCCCCCTCACTGGCACCTGCATTGGAGGCAGCTGCTGACTCTGCTGTCTTGTTGGGCTTGATGACCTTGGTGGCCGTCCTGTGGCTAGTGGAGCCTGTGCTGGCCCCACCTGGGAGTGGCCAGTGGCATGGCTGGCATCCCTCCAGTCACTGCAGGCTCATCAGTTGTCATGGTCACTGGCAGAGGGGCGGAGGAGCTGCTGCCATCATCCAGAGCACCCTGAGAGGAGCCCACAGAGATGACAGGCATTGCGTGCACCAACGTGAAGTCGCTCTGGACCTTCCTGCACACCACTGATGGACGGGCACCTAGCTGGGATACTGGGTGCCTCATCCATTTCACACACGGACACTGACCAGTTGAGGTCAGTGCCTGTGTGAGGGCTTGCAGGCCCGAGCCCAACCCCAGGAACTCCTGATTCTGTTCCCGAAGCTTCCTCTCCATGAGATTCACCACTCTCTCAATGGAGGGGGCAGTGCACTCAGCCATGAAGGTCAATGCAGTGCTCACACAGCGCATGGACTCCTCCACAGTGGAGACAATGGCACACACACCCTCATGGATCTCCGCCGGATCCTCCCGCACACCCCGCTGGATGTCCAGCATCTGCCACCTGATGGATGACTCCAGAGGCTCATCATCTGCCTTTGACTGAGCATCGTCCTGGTCTCTAGCAGTCCTCCGACTGCCGGCACCCTGGGCACTCTCTGCCTCTGCCTGCTCCTCAAGTGATTGTGAAGTGTTCTCACCAATGTGCACCAACTAGCCACTGCTCTAATGCCCATCAAGATGCTGGTATCTGTGCTGGTGCCTGCATCAGAGAGCGGGTGTGACACAGTGCAAATGATGCCCGGTGGTCCTCCAGTGTCAGGGGTGGCCCTTCGGGGTCCAGAGAGCGAGTGCATGCTGGCGAATCTAAAAGGGAAAACAATGACATGTGATTAGTTAAAGTCATCACACTGCCACTGTGCATGCCAGGCACCCTGGTGAGACAGTGGAGATCTGCATCATGGTGCCATCGTCTTTCAATGATCAATGGGGACTCCAGGTTTGAGGCTCCCATCAATGAAGAGATTACACTAGAATGGTTGCACAATCTGAAACTCTCACCTCTGTGCACTGCGCTCTTACCTTCATCGGGCACCCCCGCCTCTCCATGCCTGGTTGCACATGGCACTTGCTGGCTCTCGAGCTTCAGGGCATCTTGCTCACATCTTGAGAGGATTAGGAGGCTAGTGAAGCCTCCACCGGTCTGCAAGCTTTCTATTTTGTTGTGGCCCGTCTTTTCCTGAAACTACAGAGGAGCATTGATTAGTCTACTCTCTACCTGCAGCACCATTGCAGCCTGGCCAACCCTGGCTGAGGAACACCACGCAGGGCACATCTGAGCCATGGCCCTCGAGCCACAGGGCACTCAGTCCAAGCAGCCAGGGCTCACCCCTTTGGCCAGCTCTGGCGCCATTGACATTTGGCACTCAGACTCTAACAACCCTGAGGTCTATGATGGACGGCCACACCTTAACACTTCTGCACACTGACCCATGCCAACATGGTACACACTCTTCCTGAGCGCAGCAGGTCATTGGACCTCCAGCACTGCACCCAGGAGCGCCGCACCACACCATGGCTGCTCACCAGCGCTCCCACCTCCTCCCATGCCCTCTTAGTGTGGTACGGTGGCCTCCTCCTCCCATCCCTGAGGACAAGGGCGTCCCTCCTGGCAGCCACCTCCTCCTCCTCCAGGCACTTTTGAGAAAAGCAGGAGGCCGAGTCCCCACCTGACCTGCCCTCCCACCTGGTATGTCCTGCCACACTCGGGTCCTTGGTGAAGGTTCAGGGGACGTCCTCCATGGCAGCCTTCCAGGGGCTGCCTGGGGTAAACCGGCAGGTCCCCCACAACCCCCGCTCAGCCCTTCCTGTCCAGTGCGGAGTCGCATTTCATGCTGCACAGGCCTTAAATGGCCCACCAACGTGAAATCACAGTCAGAGCCCAATCGTGGGCGCGGTCCATTTCGTGCCCACTCCAGGGCCCGTCCACAGCGCCCACCCAACGACCGGAAAATCCTGCCCCCTGAGTAAAAAATGTCTCCTCATCTCGGTCCTAAGTGGCTTTCCCCTTATTTTGATAGCATGTCCCCTGATTCTAGGGAGAGAGAAATGGAGTTAACGTTCCAAGTCCGTATGACTCTTCATATTGGACGCGAAATGTTAACCCTGTTTCTCTACAGATGCTCCCTGACCTGCTGAGGTTTCCCTGCATTTTCTGTTTTGTTTTTTCAGATTTCCGGCATCCACAGTATTTTGCTTTTATCCCTGATTCTAGACTCCCCCAGCCAGGGGGAAACACTGTCCCTGCATCTCCCCTGTCAAACCCTGTAAGAATTTTGTACACTTTCATGAGATCACTTCTCATTCTACTAATCTCGAGAGAAAACATTCCTGGGACCACAACAACTCCCCTATTCCATCATTTCTACTTCATTCATTTCGTTCCAATTGCATTTTTAAAATTAATTTATAATTTCATTGAAATAAATCATTGGATTTTGTATCATTTTCTTTCTCCAATTCTCCAGCTCTCTCTCCTTCTCTCTCTCCCCCCCCCCCACCACCCTCCCTCTGTTCTCTTTCATGTTTCTGTTTGTTTCATCTTTTCTCCCTCTCATTTTTTTCCTCTATTTTCTTCCTCTGGGACACTTCTGTTTTATCTCAATCTCTCTCTCTCTGTTTTTCCCTGGTTCATCTTCTGTTATTTTCTTACTGGAATTTCTCCCTCTCTCTCCCTCTCTCTCTTTCTGCTTCTCTCTCTGTGCCCGCACCCTGTTCTTTTTTTTCTATTTTGCTCCATTTTCTCTTTTACTTTCTCTTATTGACGCCTTCTTTATCATTTTTCCCCTCTCCTTTGGTGTAATTCATTTTGTTTCTCCCCCTCACTCGCCTCTGTCCGTTTCTCTCTCTATCTCTTCTCTCTCCTGCTTCATTCTCAGTTTATTTTCTCTCTGTCAATAATTCCCTAAATTAACTATTCAAATTCCACAATAATATCGGCTCTTTCCGCGGTGACAGTTCGGTACAATCTTCATGTTGTGTTGCTGCCTCTACCCCAGTCATGTCGGTGAAGACAGCAGTGCCGCAGTCTGTCTGTAAGCCTCATTTGCTAGAATGTTTCCGGTTCAGTTCACGCTAACATTTCTGACAAGTCAAACTTCTCATTTCAGAGTCATCACTCGACTGCACTAATTGCACATGCAAATATGCAAATTTGTATTAATTAATTACTATACTAATTAGTTCTGTGGTATTTTCAAGTAATAAATCATTTCACAGTGGCGGAGAAACAAGAGACGTGGGCCCATTTACAGTGCGCATGAAATGTTAGTTGGAATTACAAAAACAGCCGAGGCCGGGTACAGAAACAACACAACTGCAGAATCAACACCCCAAAACACTAACACACACTCCAAAACACTAACACACCACCACACGAACACACACTCCAATACACAAACACACTCTCCAACACACTAACATACACCCCAACACACACACCCCAACATGCTGACACACACACTAACACACACACCCCAACATGCTAACACACACACTAACACACACACCCCAACATGCTAACATACACACTAACACACACACCCCAACATGCTAACACACCCACTAACACACACCCCAACATGCTAACACACGCTAACACACACCCCATCGTGCTAACACACAAACTAACATACACCCCAACACACTAACATACACCCCAACATGCTAACACACACACTAACACACACCCCCAACACACTAACACACACTAACATACACCCCAACACACTAACACACACACTAACACACACCTCAACATGCTAACACACACACTAACACACACCCCAACATGCTAACACACACCTCAACATGCTAACACACACACTAACACACACCTCAACATGCTAACACACACACTAACACACACACCCCAACATGCTAACACACACACCCCAACACACTAACACACACACTAACACACATACCCCAACACACTAACACACACACTAACACATACCCCAACATGCTAACACACACACTAACACACACACACCCCAACACACTAACACACACACTAACACACATACCCCAACACACTAACACACACACTAACACATACCCCAACATGCTAACACACACACTAACACACACATCAACATGCTAACACACACACACTAACACACACACTCCAACATGCTAACACACACTCAAATGCACGAATTGTGGAAGCATTGACCATGATCTCCGATGCTTCTTAGACAGAGGCATGGTGCCAGAGGACTGGAGAATTCCAAATGTCATGCACCTGTTCAAAAAGAGTGCAGGGATAAACCCAGCAACTACAGGCCAGTCAGTTCATTCTTGTTGTGGAGAAGCTATTAGAAATGATAATTTGAGACAAAATTAACAGTCACTTGGACAAATGTGGATGAATTAAGGAGAATCAGCACAGATTTGTTCAGGGCAATTCATGTTTAATTAACTTGCATAGGCTTTTTGATGTTGTAGCAGAGTGGTTGATGAGGATAATGTGGTTGAAGTGGCATACAAGGACTTCCAAAACATAGAAACACAGAAAATAGGAGCAGAAGTAGGCCATTCGGCCCTTCAAACCTGTTCCGCCATTCATTATAATCGTAGCTGATCATCCAACACAATAGCATGCTCCCGCTTTCTTCCCATATCCTTTGATCCCTTTCACCCCAAGAGCTATATCTAACTCCTTCTTGAAAACATACAATGTTTTGGTCTCAACTACTTTCTCTGGTAACGAATTCCACAGGCTCACCACTCTCTGGTGAAGAAATTTCTCCTCATCTCAGTCCTAAATGGTCTACGCCATATCCTCAGACTATGACCCCTGGTTCTGGACTCCCCCACCATCGGGGACATCCTTCCTGCATCTACCCTGTCTAGTCCTGTTAGTATTTTTTAAGTTTCTATGAGATCCCCCCTCATTCTTCTGAACTCCAGCGAATATAATCCTAACCGACTCAATCTCTCCTCATATGTCAGTCCTGCCATCCCAGGAATCAGTCTGGTAAACCTTTGCTGAACTCCCTCTATAGCAAGAGCATCCTTCCTCAGATAAGGAGACCAAAACTGCACACAATATTCCAGGTGTGGTCTCACTAAAGCCCTGCATAATTGCAGCAAGACATCCCTGCTCCTGTACTCGAATCCTCTCGCTATGAAGGCCAACATGCCACTTGCCTTCTTTACCGCCTGCTGCACCTGCATGCTTACCTTCAGCGACTGGTGTACGAGGACACCCAGGTCTCATTGCACACTCCCTTCTCTCAATTTATAGCCATTCAGATAATAATTTGCCTTCCTGTTTTTGCTACCAAAGTGGATAACCTCACATTTATCCACATTATACTGCATCTGCCATGCATTTGCCCACTCACTCAGCTTGTCCAAATCACATTGAAGCATCTCTGCATCCTCCTCACAACTCACCCTCCCACCCAGCTTTGTGTCATCTGCAAATTTGGAGATATTACATTTAGTTCCCTCATCTAAATCATTAATATATATTGTGAATAGCTGGGGTCTCAGAACCAATCCCTGCGGTACCCCACTAGTCACTGCCTGCCATTCGGAAAAAGACCCGTTTATTTCTACTCTTTGTTTCCTGTCTGCCAACCTGTTTTCTATCCACCTCAATACACTACCCCCAATCCCATGCACTTTAATTTTACACGCCAATCTCTTATGTGGGACTTTGTCAAAAGCCTTCTGATAGTCCAAATAAACCACATCCACTGGCTCCCCCTCATCAACTCTACTAGTTACATTCTTGAAAAATTCCAGTAGATTTGTCAAGCATGATTTCCCTTTCATAAATCCAAGCTGACTCTGTCCGATTCTGCCACTGTTTTCCAGGTGCTCAGCTATTAAATCTTTTATAATGGACTCTAGAATTTTCCCCACTACCGACATCAGGCTGACTGGTCTATAATTCCCTGTTTTCTCTCTACTTCCCTTTTTATATAGTGGGGTTACATTAGCTACCCTCCAATCTGTAAGAACTGTTCCAGAGTCTATAGAATCTTGGAAGGTGACCACCAATGCAACCAATATTTCTAGGGCCACTTCCTTAAGTACTCTGGGAGGTAGATTATCAGGCCCTGGGGATTTATCGGCCTTCAATCCCATCAATTTCTCCAACACTATTTCCCTACTAATACTGCTTTCTGTTAGTTCCTCCCTCTCACTAAACCCTGTGTTCCCCAATATTTCTGGTATGTTATTTGTGTCCTCCTTTGTGAAGACAGAACCAAAGTATGTATTTAGTTGGTCAGCCATTTCTTTGTTCCCCATTATAAATTCCCCTGTTTCTTACTGTAAGGGACCTACATTTGTCTTCACCAATCTTTTTCTTTTCACATACCTATAGAAACTTTTACAGTCAGCTTTTATGTTCTCCGCAAGCTTGCTCTCGTATTCTATTTTCCCCTTCTTAATCAAACCCTTGGTCTTCCTTTGCTGAATTCTAAAGTGCTCCCAATCTTCAGGTCTGTTGTTTTTTTCTGGCCAATTTGTATGCCTCTTCCTTGGATCTAATACTATCTCTAATTTCCCTTGTAAGCCATGGTTTGGCCACCTTTCCTATTTTACTTTTGCGCCAGACAGGAATAAACAATTGTTGCAGTTCACCCATGCGCTCTTTGAACGTTTGCCATTGCCTATCCACCGTCATCCCTTTAAGTAACATTTCCCAATCCATCATAGCCAACTCGCGCTTCATATCACCGTAGTTTCCTTTATTAAGATTCAGGACCCTAGTTTCAAAATCAACTACATCACTCTCCATCTTGATGAAGCATTCTATCATATTATGGTCGCTCATCCCCAAGTTGGTTCCTCAACATACTGGTCCAGAAAACCATCCCATATACACGCCAGGAATTCCTCCTCTACGGTATTGTTACTAATTTGATTTGCCCAATTTATATGCAGATTAAAGTCACCCATAATTACAGATGTTCCTTTATTGCATGCATCTCTAATTTCCCGTTTAATGCCATTCCCAACATCACCACTACAGTTTGGGGGTCTACATACAACCCCCACTAACATTTTTGCCCCTTAGTGTTTCTCAGCTCTACCCATACAGATTCCACATCATCAGAGCTAATATCTTTCCTCACTATTGCGTTAATTTCCTCTTTAACCAACAATGCAACTCCACCGCCAAATGCCAAAAGGCATTTGATAAAATGCTACACAAGAGGTTAGTCACCAAAAGTAGAACCCATGGGATTAAAGGTACAATGCTATGCACATACCCTGAAGCACCAGACGTAACTGTTGACGACACCAGTCTCAAGGCTGTAGAAACATTCTCATAACTTGAAAGTGTGCTCTCTAAGGACACTACTGTTGATGAAGAGATCACTGCATGCACCCAGAAAGCAAGTTCTACCTATAGCCAACTCCATGACCATGTCTGGAAGCAGCATGGCATTAAGCTGAAGACTAAAATCAAACCCTACCTGGCCATTGTATTTTACCACCCTGCTGTATGGCGCAAAATCCTGGGTCTGCTATACACACCACATCAAAGCTCTGAAACACTTCAACCAAAGACATCTGAGGTCCATCATGAGAACCCAATAGCAGGATAAAATCACAAACAACAAGGTCCTCCAACTTGTTGCACTCAACAGGGATGGACACCACCCTCCAGAAAATTCAACTTTGATGGACAAGCCATGTCCCCTGCATGAATGACTACAGAATCCCCAAGCAGATCTTCTATGGGGAACTGTATCAGGGCAAATGACATCAAGGTGGTAAGTACAAATGATGCAAGGGCACCCTAAAAAATGGCCTTACAAACCTCTGCATTGCAGACCACCTCTCTGAGGAAAACACTGCAGCCATCTGGCCCATATGGAGGCAGACACTGAAATTTGATTCAGCATGCTTCAAGGGCTATCTACACTAAACCTGCAGTGTCCAACATGCCCAGAGGAAGACCAGAAGTGCCATAGCTACAGAAGTTACCCCAAGCACTAATGATGACAATATGAGCTGCCAGTACTGTGGAGGTCCAAGCTGATCTCACATCAGACTCTTCAGTCATGAGAGGACTGACAGAAGATGATGAAATCATTTCAGCTTGGACATACTCGAATAACAAGGAGTCCACCACAATCCAGTTATAACCAGAGAATCAGTTACAATGGCTTCTCTTCCCACCCCTGAATCATTATTTCTAGTGTTCCCCAAGGATCCATCCCTGACTCCCTCCTATTTCTCATCTAAATGCTGTTCCCCTTAATGAGATCATCCAAAAAACATGTCATTTCCACATGTACACAAATGACAATCAGCTCAACCCCACCATCATCTCCCTCAACTCCTCCACTGACTCTAAGTTATCAGGCTGTTTATCTGGCATCCAGGACTGATGAGCAGAAATTTCTTCCAATTAAATACTAGAAAGACCAAAGTGATTGTTTGCAGTCCCAGCTCCAAACTCTTTTTCCTAACTATCTATTCTGTCCCCCTCCCAGGCAACAGCCAGGGGTTAAGCCAGTCTTTTCACAATCTTGGTGTCACACTTGATCTTGAGTTGAGCTTCCAGCCTCTTATGTGAGTGGTGAGGAGGATGTTAAGAGGCTTCAAGACAGGTTGACTGAGTGGGAATGGCAGATACAGTATAATGTGGATATGTTTGGATTTATCCACTTTAGTAGGAAAAACAGAATGGCAGAGTATTATTTAAATGGTGTTAGATTGGGAAATGTTGATGTGCAAAAATGTGTCCTTGTATACCAATCACTGAAAGCAAGCATGCAGGTGCAGCAAGTAGGCAAATGATATGTTGGCCTTCATTGCGAGAGGACTTGAGTACAGGAGCAATGATGTCTTACTGCAGCTGTAGAGGGACTTGGTGAGGCCACACCTGGAGTATTGTGTGCAGTTTTGGTCTCCTTACCTAAGGAAGGATATACTTGCCATAGAGGGAGTGCAGTGAAGGTTCACCAGCCTGATTCCTGGGATGGCAGGATTGTCGTATGAGGAGAGATTAGGCCTGTATTCACTGGAGTTTAGAAGAATGAGAGGGGATCTCATTGAAATGTATAAAATTCTGCCAGGGATGGACAGACTGGATGCAGGGATGATGTTTCCTCTGGCTGGGGAGTCTAGAACAAGGAGTCACAGTCTCAGGATACGGGGTAGGCCATTTAGGAGAAACCTCTTCACTCAGAGGGTGGTGAGCCTGTGGAATTCTCTACCACAGAGGCTGTGGAGGCCAAGTCACTGAATATATTTAAGAAGGAAATAGATCAATTTCTAGACTCTAAAGCTGTCAAGGTGTCTGGGGGGAGCGCAGGCGTGGGGTGTTGAGATAGAGGACCAGCGATGAGCTTATCAAATGGTGGAGCAGGCTTGAGGGGCTGAATGGCCTACTCCTGTTCCTTATTCATATGTTCATATCACCCAACTCTACCCCTCCCTCAGCTCAGCTGTTGCTGAAAGCCTCATCCATGCCTTTGTCACCTTTAGACTTGACTATTCCAATGCTCTCCTAGCCAGCCTTCCAAGTTCTACACTCCATAAATTTGAGCTTATCCAAGACTCTACTTTCTGTGTCTTTTCTTGCATCAAGCTCTGTTCACCCATCATTCCTGCAAGCATCCATACACATCAGACACCACCACATCCAAAACACATGTACAATGAATCAGGCTGAGAAGCAGCAGATTGCTGAGACACTCTCAGCCCATTGCCTTCCAGAAAAATCCTCCTTTGTGCCTGAAACTTGCACTGTGTAAAGAAACTTCATATGAGAGAAAGAGACATACACACAAATACAGAAACAGAGAGGCAGACAGAAATAGAAAAAGGGCAATGGAGAAACAGAGAGAGACAAAGATTGAGAAAGAGGCAGTGAGAAAGAAGATTGAGAAAGAAACAGACAGAAAGACACAGACAAAGAGACAGAGAGAATATCATAAGAAATAAGAGCAGGAGAAGCCTACCGACTCATTACAAGCCTACCGACTCCCACAGCTACCTCGACTACAGCTCCTCACACCCCGCTTCCTGTAAGGACTTCATCCCATTCTCTCAGTTCCTTCGCCTCCGTCGCATCTGTTCTGATGATGCCACTTTCAAAAACAGTTCCTCTGACATGTCTTCCTTCTTCCTTAACCGAGGTTTTCCACCCACGGTGGTTGACAGGGCCCTCAACTGTGTCCGGCCCATCTCCCACGCATCCACCCTCACACCTTCCTCTCCCTCCCAGAACCATGATAGGGTCCCCCTTGTCCTCACTTATCACCCCACCAGCCTCCGCATTCAAAGGATCATCCTCCGCCATTTCCACCAACTCCAGCATGATGCCACCACCAAACACATCTTCCCTTCACCCACCCGGAGGCACTCCGCAGGGATCGTTCCCTCCGGGACACCCTGGTCCACTCCTCCATCACCCCCTACACCTCAACCCCCTCCCACGGCACCTTCCCATGCAACCGCAGAAGGTTCAACACCTGCCCCTTTACTTCCCCTCTCCTCACCGTCCAAGGGCCCAAACACTCCTTTCAAATGAAGCAGCATTTCACTTGCACTTCCCTCAATTTAGTCTACTGCATTCATTGCTCCCAATGCGGTTTCCTCTACATTGGAGAGACCAAACGCAGACTGGGTGACCACTTTGCAGAACACCTTCGGTCTGTCCGCATTACCCAGACCTCCCTGTCGCTTACCATTTCAACACACCACCCTGCTCTCATGCCCACATGTCCGTCCTTGGCCTGCTGCAATGTTCCAGTGAAGCTCAAGGCAAACTGGAGGAACAGCACCTCATCTTCCGACTAGGCACTTTACAGTCTTCCGGACTGAATATTGAGTTCAACAATTTTAGATCATGAACTCTCTCCTCCATCCCCATCCCCTTTCTGATTCCCCCCTTTTATTCCCAATAATTTATATAGATTTTTCTTTTCCCACCTATTTCCATTATTTTTAAATGTATTTCCATCCATTGTTTTATCTCTACCTTTTAGCCTATTTCGTTCCCTTCCCTTCACCCCACCCCACCCCCACTAGGGCTATCTGTACCTTGCTTGTCCTGCTTTCTACCCTTAATTAGCACATTCCTTAGATAATATCACGACCTTCAACACCTCTTTGTCCTTTTGTCTGTGACATCTTTTGGTTATCTCCACCTATCACTGGCCCTCTATCCAGCTCTACCTGTCCCACCCCCCACCCCACCCCCCCACCCTTAAACCAGCTTATATTTCACCTCTTTTCTATTTTCACTTAGTTCTGTTGAAGAGTCATACGGACTCGAAACGTTAACTGTGTTCCTCTCCGCAGATGCTGCCAGACCTGCTGAGTTTTTCCAGGTATTTTTATTTTTGTTTTGGATTTCCAGCATCCGCAGTTTTTTTGCTTTTATAAGAGCAGGAGAAGGTCATTCAACCTCTCGAGCCTACTCCACCATTCAATACAATCATGGCTGATTTGATTGTGGCTTTAACTCCACATTTCTGCCTGCCCCATAACCCCTGACTCTCTTGTAGATTGAAAATCTGTCTAACTTAGCCTTGAATATATTCAATGACCCAGCCTCCACTGCTTTCTGGGTAGAGAATTGTGAAGATTAATGACCCTCTGACAGAAGAAATTCCTCCTTAACTCCATTTTGAAACTGTGCCCCCTAGTTCTACATTCCCCCACAAGGGGAAACATTCTCTCAGCATCTACCCTGTCAAGCCCCATCAAAATTGTATATGTTTCAATAGGATTACCTCTCATTCTTCTAAACATCAATGCATACAGGCCCACCTTGCTCAACCTCTCCTCATATGACAATCCCTTCATTCCAGGAATCAACCTAGTGAACCTTCTCTGAACTGCTTCCAACGCAAATGTATCCCTCCATAAGTAAGGAGACCAAACTCAGTACTCTAGGTGTGGCCTCACCAATGCCCAGTACATTTTCAGCAAGACTGCCTTACTTTTATACTTCATCCCCCAGCAGTCAATTTGCCTTCCTATTTACTGTTATACCTGCATGCTGACTTTTTGTGATTCATGTACAAGGACACCCAGATCCCTCTGTACTGCAACATTCTGTCGTCTCTCTCTACTTAAATAATATTCTGCTTTTCTATTTTTCCCACCAAAGTGGACAGCCTCACATTTTCCCACATGATACTCCATCTGCCAAACCTTTGCCCACTCACTTAACCCGTTTATATCTCTTAGCAAATTCTTCATTTCCTCCTCACAACGTGCTCTCCTACCTAACATTCTAAGATCAGCAAATTTGGCTACCATATACTCTGTCCCTTCAAACAAATCATTAATTTTATATCATAATTAGTTGAGGTCCCAGCACTGCTCGCCTCGGCTCTCCTCTAGTTACATAAGATAAAAGCAAAATACCGCGGATGCTGGAAATCTGAAATAAAAACAGAAAATGCTGGAAAAACTCAGCAGGTCTGACAGCATCTGTGGAGGGAGAAGCAGAGTTAATGTCTTGAGTCCGTATGACTCTCCTAGTTACAGTTTGCCAACCTGAAAATGACCCATGTATCCCAACTCTCTGCTTCCTTTTCATTAGGCAATCCTCTATCCAAGCTAATATATTGTCACCAACACCATGAGATAGACAGAGAGGGAAACAAAACACAAACAGAGAATCAGGTAATGTAAGATAGCAACTCAGAGTAAAGTCTTCACTCCTGAAGAATTGAGTGAAGACATCTAGCCGCAACTGCACACCCTGCCCTCAGAATCGGGAGACAGTGGCACCAACCTTGAAAATAACTTTTATTTCCTTCTCTGTGGAAGTCGAAGAGAAAAGCCCATCTCCGGATAAGTGCTGGCACAATGGAGTACAGGATAATGAATTGTCAGGGACGCACTGCAGAACCTGTGTCGTCCTGAGTTGGTTGTGGGCCAACATGTGCCTGGCTTTCTCTATCCTCAAACCAATCAGGAACGACAGGAACGTCTCCAATCTACCCCTCACCATCTGTCACAGTATATAGTACACACCCTGAGTGTGTTAGTGGGGTTATAATAGTATCACATACTGATTCCAAAGGTATGTGCTGCTGTGCAGAGTAATATAAAAATGGACAGATCGCTGAAGGATGCTGGGGGCACCTACAAACAGATGGCAGCAATATTTGGAAACAAAGGGAGGAACATCAGAGACTGCAGCCTGTATTTCAATGGGTGCGCAGTCTGCAGTCAGAATGGGAGCTGACTGTATGTTTTAAATTAAGTCTGTCTCAAACTGCATGTATCTGAGAGCTTCTGTTCATAACAGAAAGATACCGTCCTCCAATCCAAGCGTGTTACAGTGATGGTTGTGGGTTATATCACAGTGTTACAGTGAGGGGTGTGGGGTATATCAGAGAGTTACAGTGAGGAGTATGGGGTATATCAGAGTGTTACAGTGAGGAGTGTGCAATATATCAGAGTGTTACAGTGAGGGGTGTGGGATATATCAGAGTGTTACGGTGAGGGGCGTGGGTTATATCAGAGTGTTACAGTGAGGGGTGTGTGATACATCAGAGTGTTACAGTGAGGGGTGTGGGATATATCAGTGTTACAATGAGGGTTGTGGAATATATCAGAGTGTTGCATTGAGGGGTGTGGAGTATATCAGAGTATTACAGTGAGGGCTGTGGGTTATATCTGAGTGTTACAGTGAGGGGTGTGGAGTATATCATTGTTACAGTGAGGGCTGTGGGTTATATCAGAGTGCTACAGTGAGGGGTGTGGGAAAATCAGTGTTACAGTGATGTGTGTGGGGTATATCAGAGTGTTACAGTGAAGGGTGTGGGGTATAACAGAGAGTTACAGTGAGGAGTGTGCAGTATATCAGAGTGTTACAGTGATTGATGTGGGATATATCAGAGTGTTACAGTGAGGGGAGTGGGTTATATCAGAGTGTTACAGTGAGGGGTGTGGGATATATCAGTGTTACAACGAGGGTTCTGGAATATATCAGAGTGTTACAGTGAGGGGTGTGGAGTATATCATTGTTGCAGTGAGGGATGTGGGTTATATCAGAGTGCTACAGTGAGGGGTGTGGGATATATCAGAGTGTTACAATGATGGCTGTGGGATATATCAGAGTGTTACAGTAAGGGGTGTGGATTATATCAGAATATTACAGGGAGGGCTGTGGGTTATATCAGAGTGTTACAGTGAGGAATGTGCGCTTTATCAGAGTGTTACAGTGAGGGGCGTCGATTCTATCAGAATGTTACAGTGAGGGGCGTGGCATATATCAGAGTGTTAGAGTGATGGTTGTGGGTTATATCAGAGTGTTACAGTGAGGGGTGTGCGATATATCAGTGTTACAGTGAGGGATGTGGGGCATATCAGTGTAACAGTGAGGGGTATGGGATATATCAGAGTATTAGAGTGAGGGCTGTGGGTTATATCAGAGTGTTACAGTGAGGGTGTGGGTTATATCAGAGTGTTACAATGAGGGGTGTGGAGTATATCAGTGTTACAGTGAGGGCTGTGGGATATATCAGAGAGTTACAGTAAGGGGTGTGGGATATATCAGGGTGTTACAGTAAGGGGTGTGGGATATATCAGAATATTACAGGGAGTGCTGTGGGTTATATCAGAGTGTTACAGTGAGGAATGTGCACTTTATCAGAGTGTTACAGTGAGGGGCGTGGATTCTATCAGAATGTTACAGTGAGGGCCGTGGGATATATCAGATTGTTAGAGTGAGGGTTGTGGGTTATATCAGAGTGTTACAGTGAGGGATCCGGGATGTATCAGAGTGTTACAGAGCGGGGTGTGGGATATATCAGACTGTTACAGTAAAGGGGTGTGGGATATATCAGAGTGTTACAGTGAGGGGTTTGGGACATATCAGAGTGTTACAAAGCAGGGTGTGGCGTATATCAGTGTTACAGTGAGGGCTGTGGGTTATATCAGTGTTACAGTGAGGGGACATGAGTTATGTCACAGTGCTACAGTGAGGGGTGTGTGATATGTCAGAGAGTTACAGTGAGGGGTGTGGGTTATATCAGAGTGTTACAGTTAGGGGTGTGGGATATCAGTGTTACAGTGAGGGGTGTGGGTTATATCAGTGTGTTACAGTGAGGAGTGTACACTTTATCAGGGTGTTACAGTGAGGGATGTGGGATATATCACAGTGTTACAGTGAGGGTTGTGGGTTATATCAGAGTGTTACAGTGAGGGGTGTGGCTTATATCAGATTGTTACAGTGACGGCTGTGGGATATATTAAAGTGCTAGAGTGAGGGATGTGGGGTTTATCAGACTCTTACAGTGAGGGTTCTGGGATATATCAGTGTTACAGTGAGGGCTGTGGGTTATATCAGAGTGTTGCAGTGAGGGGTGTGGGTTATAACTGAGTGTTACAGTGAGGGGTATGGAATATATCAGTGTTACAGTGAGGGTCGTGCGTTATATCAGAGTGTTACAGTGCGGTTTGGGGGATATATCAGAGTGTTACAGTGAAGGGCATGGGGTATAACAGAGAGTTACAGTGAGGAGAGTGCGATATATCAGAGTGTTACAGTGAGGAGTGTGGGTTATATCAGTGTTACAGTGAGGGGTGTGGGATATATCAGAGTGCTATATTGAGGGGTGTGGAGTATATCAGAGTATTACAGTGAGGGCTGTGGTTATAACAGAGTGTTACAGTGAGGGGGTGTGGGTTATATCAGAGTGTTACAGTGAGGGGTGTGGTGTATATCAGTGTTACAGTGAGGGCTGTGGGTTATATCAGAGTGTTACAGTGATGGGTGTGGGGTATATCAGAGTGTTTCAATGAGGGGTGTGGGGTATATCAGAGTGTTACAATGAGGAGTGTGCGAAATATCAGAGTGTTACAGTGAGGGGTGTGGTTTCAATCAGAATGTTACAGTGAGGGAAGTGGGATATATCAGAGTGCTAGAGTGCGGAGTGTGGGGTATATCAGACTGTTATAGTGAGGGGTGTGGGTTATATCAGCGTGTTACAGAGTGGGGTGTGGCGTTTATCGGTGTGTTACAGTGAGGGGTGTGGGATATATCAGTGTTGCAGTGAGGGCTGTGGGATATATCATAGTGTTACATTGAGGGGTGTGGAGTATAACAGAGTGTTACAGTGAGGGGTGTGCATTATATCTGAGTGTTACAGTGAGGGGTATGAAATATATCAGTGTTACAGTGATGGCTGTGTGTTATAACGGAGAGTTACAGTGAGGAGAGTGCGATATATCAGAGTGTTACAGTGATGGGTGTGGGGTATATCAGAGTGATCCAGTGAGGGGTGTGGCGTATATCAGAGTGTTACAGTGATGGGTGTGGGGTATATCAGAGTGTTTCAATGAGGGGTGTGGGGTATATCAGAGTGTTACAGTGAGGAGTGTGCGAAATATCAGAGTGTTCCAGTGAGGGGTGTGGTTTCAATCAGAATGTTACAGTGAGGGGTGTGGGATATATCAGTGTGTTACAGAGTGGGGTGTGGCGTATATCAATTTGTTACAGTGAGGGATGTGGGATATATCAGTGTTACATCGAGGGCTGTGGGTTATATCAGAGTGTTACACTGAAGGATTATGGATATATCAGTTTTAAAGTGAGGGGTGTGGGTTATATCAGAGTGTTACATTGAGGAGTGTGCGATATATCAGAGTGTAACAGTGAAGGATGTGGTTTCTATCAGAATGTTACAATGAGGGTTGTGGGTTATATAAGAGTGTTACAGTGAGGGGTGTGGGATATATCAGAGTGTTACAGTGAGGGGTGTGGGATATATCAAAATGTTACAGTGAGGGGTTTTGGATATATGAGTGTTACAATAAGGGGTGTGGGTCATATCAGAGTGTTACAGTGAGGGCTGTGGGTTATATCAAAGTGTTACAGTGAGGGGTGTGGGATATATCAGTGTTACAGTGATGGGTGTGGGGTATACCAGAGTGTTACAGTGAAAGGTGTGGAGTATATCAAAGTATTACAGTGAGGGCAGTCGCTTATATCAACGCGTTACAGTGAGGGGTGTGGGATATATCAGTGTTACAGTGATGGGTGTGGGTATACCACAGTCTAACAGTGAAGGGTGTGGGGTATAACAGAGAGTCACAGTGAGGGGTGTGGGATATATCAGGGTGTCACAGTGAGGTGTTTGGGATATATTAGAGTGTTACAATGAAGGTTGTGGGATATATCAGTGTGTTACAGTGAGGGGTGTGGGATATAAGAGAGTGTTACAGTGATGGGTGTGGGGTATATCAGAGAGTTCCAGTGAGGTCTGTGGGTTATATCAGAGTGTTACAGTTAGGGGTGTGGGATATCAGTGTTACAGTGAGGGGTGTGGGTTATATCAGTGTGTTACAGTGAGGAGTGTACACTTTATCAGGGTGTTACAGTGAGGGATGTGGGATATATCACAGTGTTACAGTGAGGGTTGTGGGTTATATCAGAGTGTTACAGTGAGGGGTGTGGCTTATATCAGATTGTTACAGTGACGGCTGTGGGATATATTAAAGTGCTAGAGTGAGGGATGTGGGGTTTATCAGACTCTTACAGTGAGGGTTCTGGGATATATCAGTGTTACAGTGAGGGCTGTGGGTTATATCAGAGTGTTGCAGTGAGGGGTGTGGGTTATAACTGAGTGTTACAGTGAGGGGTATGGAATATATCAGTGTTACAGTGAGGGTCGTGCGTTATATCAGAGTGTTACAGTGCGGTTTGGGGGATATATCAGAGTGTTACAGTGAAGGGCATGGGGTATAACAGAGAGTTACAGTGAGGAGAGTGCGATATATCAGAGTGTTACAGTGAGGAGTGTGGGTTATATCAGTGTTACAGTGAGGGGTGTGGGATATATCAGAGTGCTATATTGAGGGGTGTGGAGTATATCAGAGTATTACAGTGAGGGCTGTGGTTATAACAGAGTGTTACAGTGAGGGGGTGTGGGTTATATCAGAGTGTCACAGTGAGGGGTGTGGTGTATATCAGTGTTACAGTGAGGGCTGTGGGTTATATCAGAGTGTTACAGTGATGGGTGTGGGGTATATCAGAGTGTTTCAGTGAGGGGTGTGGGGTATATCAGAGTGTTACAGTGAGGAGTGTGCGAAATATCAGAGTGTTACAGTGAGGGGTGTGGTTTCAATCAGAATGTTACAGTGAGGGAAGTGGGATATATCAGAGTGCTAGAGTGCGGAGTGTGGGGTATATCAGACTGTTATAGTGAGGGGTGTGGGTTATATCAGCGTGTTACAGAGTGGGGTGTGGCGTTTATCGGTGTGTTACAGTGAGGGGTGTGGGATATATCAGTGTTGCAGTGAGGGCTGTGGGATATATCATAGTGTTACATTGAGGGGTGTGGAGTATAACAGAGTGTTACAGTGAGGGGTGTGGGGTATATCAGAGTGTTACAGTGAGGAGTGTGCGAAATATCAGAGTGTTCCAGTGAGGGGTGTGGTTTCAATCAGAATGTTACAGTGAGGGGTGTGGGATATATCAGTGTGCTAGAGTGAGGTGTCTGGGTTATATCAGTGTTACAGTGAGGGCTGTGGGCTATATCAGAGTGTTACATTGAGGGGTGTGGAGTATATCAGAGTATTACAGTGAGAGCTGTGGGTTATATCAGTGAGGGGTGTGGGTTATATCTGTGTGTTACAGTGAACGGTGTGGAGTATATCAGTGATACAGTGAGGGCTGTGGGTTATATTAGAGTGCCACAGTGAAGGGTGTGGGGTTTAACAGAGAATTACAGCGAGGAGTGTGCGATATATCAGATTGTTACAGTGATGGCTGTGGGGTATATCAGAGTGTTTCAGTGAGGGCTGTGGGTTGTAGCAGAGTGTTACATTGAGGGGTGTAGTTATATTAGAGTGTTACAGTGAGGGGTATGCAATATATCAGTGTTATAGTGAGGGCTGTGGGTTATATATGAATATTACAGTGAGAGTTGTGGGATATATCAGAGTGTTACAGTGATGGGTGTGGGGTATATCAGAGTGATCCAGTGATGGGTGTCGGGTATATCAGAGTGTTTCAATGATGGGTGTGGGGTATATCAGAGTGTTCCAGTGAGGGGTGTGGTTTCAATCAGAATGTTACAGTGAGGGGTGTGGGATATATCAGTGTGCTAGAGTGAGGGGTGTGGGGTATATCAGACTGTTATAGTGAGGGGTGTGGGTTATATCAGCGTGTTACAGATCGGGGTGTGGCGTATATCAATTTGTTACAGTGAGGGGCGGGGGTTATATCAGAGTGTTTCAGTGAGGGGCATTATTTATATCAGAGTGTTACAGTGAGGGGTGTGGGATATATCAGTGTTACATTGAGGGCTGTGGGTTATATCAGAGTGTTACAGTGAAGGATTATGGATATATCAGTTTTACAGTGAGGGGTGTGGGTTATATCAGAGTGTTACATTGAGGAGTGTGCGATATATCAGAGTGTAACAGTGAGGGATGTGGTTTCTATCAGAAAGTTACAGTGAGGGGTGTGGGATATATCAGATGTTACAGTGAGGGTTGTGGGTTATATAAGAGTGTTAATGTGAGGGGTGTGGGATATATCAGAGTGTTACAGTGAGGGGTGAGGGTTATATCAAAGTGTTACAGTGAGGGGTGTGGAATATATCAGTGTTACAGTGATGGGTGTGGGTATACCGGAGTGTAACAGTGAAGGTTTTGGGGTATAACAGAGAGTCACAGTGAGGGGTGTGGGATATATCAGGGTGTCACAGTGAGGTGTTTGGGATATATCAGAGTGTTACAGTGATGGGTGTGGGGTATATCAGAGAGTTCCAGTGAGGTCTGTGGGTTATATCAGAGTGTTACAGTGTGGGGTGTGTGTTATATCAGAGTGTTACAGTGAGGTGTGTGGGATATAGCAGAGTGTTACAGAGAGGGGTGTGGCATATATCAGAGTACTACAGTGAGGGCTGTGGGTTATATTACAGTGTTACCGTGAGGATTGTGGAGTACATCAGAGTATTACAATGAGGGTTGTGGGGTATATCAGAGTGTTCCAGTGAGCGGTGTGGGATATATCAGAGTGTTACAGTGAGGGGTGTGGGACATATCAGACTGTTACAGTGAGGGGTCTGGGTTATATCAGTGTTACAGTGAGGGCTGTGGGCTATATCAGAGTGTTACATTGAGGGGTGTGGATTATATCAGAGTATTACAGTGAGAGCAGTGGGTTATATCAGTGTGTTACAGTAAGGGGTGTGGGTTATATCTGTGGAGTATATCAGTGATACAGTGAGGGCTGTGGGTTATATTAGAGTGCCACAGTGAAGGGTGTGGGGTTTAACAGAGAATTACAGTGAGGAGTGTGAGATATATCAGATTGTTACAGTGATGGCTGTGGGGTATATCAGAGTGTTACAGTGAGGGGTATGCAATATATCAGTGTTACAGTGAGGGCTGTGGGTTATCAGAGTATTACAGTGAAGGGTTGTGGGTTATCAGAGTATTACAGTGAGGGTTGTGGGATATATCAGAGTATTACAGTGAAGGGTGTGGGGTATAATGGAGAGTTACAGTGAGGAGAGTGCGATACATCAGAGTGTTACAGTGATGGGTGTGGGGTATATCAGAGTGATCCAGTGAGGGGTGTGGCGTATATCAGAGTGTTACAGTGATGGGTGTGGGGTATATCAGAGTGTTTCAATGAGGGGTGTGGGGTATATCATAGTATTACAGTGAGGAGTGTGCGAAATATCAGAGTGTTACATTGAGGGGTGTCGTTTCAATCAAAATGTTACAGTGAGGGGTGTGGGATATATCAGACTGTTATAGTGAGAGGTGTGGGTTAGATCAGCGTGTTACAGATCGGGGTGTGGCGTATATCAATTTGTTACAGTGAGGGGCGGGGTTATATCAGAGTGTTTCAGTGAGGGGTGTGGGGTATATCAGATGTTACAGTGAGGGATGTGGGTTATATAAGAGTTTTACATTGAGGAGTGTGCGATATATCAGAGTGTAACAGTGAGGGATGTGGTTTCTATCAGAATGTTACAGTGAGGGGTGTGGGATATATCAGATGTTACAGTGAGGGATGTGGGTTATATAAGAGTGTTACATTGAGGGGTGTGGGTTATATCAGAGTGTTACAGTGAGGGGTATGCAATATATCAGAGTGTTACAGTGAGGGTTGTGGGGTATAACGGAGAGTTACAGTGAGGAGAGTGCGATACATCAGAGTGTTACAGTGATGGGTGTGGGGTATATCAGAGTGATCCAGTGAGGGGTGTGTGATATATCAGAGTGTTACAGTGATGGGTGTGGGGTATATCAGAGTGATCCAGTGAGGGGTGTGGTGTATATCAGAGTGTTACAGTGAGGGGTGTGTGATATATCAGAGTGTTACAGTGATGGGTGTGGGGTATATCAGAGTGATCCAGTGAGGGGTGTGGTGTATATCAGAGTGTTACAGTGATGGGTGTGGGGTATATCAGAGTGATCCAGTGAGGGCTGTGGTGTATATCAGAGTGTTACAGTGAAGGGTGTGGGGTATATCAGAGAGTTTCAATGAGGGGTAGGTGTATATCAGAGTGTTACAGTGAGGAGTGTGTGAAATATCAGTGTTCCAGTGAGGGGTGTCGTTTCAATCAGAATGTTACAGTGAGGGGTGTGGGATATATCAGTGTGCTAGAGTGAGGGATGTGGGGTATATCAGCGTGTTACAGAGCGGGGTGTGGTGTATATCAATTTGTTACAGTGAGGGGCGGGGGTTATATCAGAATGTTACAGTGAGGGGCATTATTTATATCAGAGTGTTACAGTGAGGGGTGTGGGATATATCAGTGTTACATTGAGGGCTGTGGGTTATATCAGAGTGTTACAGTTAAGGATTATGGATATATCAGTTTTACAGTGAGGGGTGTGGGTTATATCAGAGTGTTACATTGAGGAGTGTGCGATATATCAGAGTGTAACAGTGAGGGATGTGGTTTCTATCAGAATGTTACAGTGAGGGGTGTGGGATATATCAGATGTTACAGTGAGGGTTGTGGCTTTTATAAAAGTGTTACAGTGAGGGGTGTGGAATATATCAAAATGTTACAGTGAGGGGTTTTGGTTATATGAGTGTTACAATGAGGGGTGTGGGTCATATCAGAGTGTTACAGTGAGGGCTGTGGGTTATATCAAAGTGTAACAGTGAGGGATGTGGGATATATCAGTGTTACAGTGATGGGTGTGGGGTATACCAGAGTGTTGCAGTGAAAGGTGTGGAGTATATCAGAGTATTACAGTGAGGGCAGTTGCTTATATCAGAGTGTTACAGTGAGGGGTGTGGGATATATCAGTGTTACAGTGATGGGTGTGGGTATACCGGAGTGTAACAGTGAAGGGTTTGGGGTATAACAGAGAGTCACAGTGAGGGGTGTGGCATATATCAGGGAGTCACAGTGAGGTGTTTGGGATATATCAGAGTGTTACAATGAAGGTTGTGGGATATATCAGTGTGTTACAGTGAGGGGTGTGGGATATATCAGAGTGTTACAGTGATGGGTGTGGGGTATATCAGAGAGTTCCAGTGAGGGGTGTGGGTTATATCAGAGTGTTACAGTGAGGGGTGTGGGGTATATCAGAGTGTTTCAATGAGGGGTGTGGGGTATATCAGAGTGTTTCAGTGAGGGGTGTGGGTTATATCAGAGTGTTACAGTGAGGGGTGTGGGGTATATCAGAGTGTTTCAATGAGGGGTGTGGGGTATATCAGAGTGTTTCAGTGAGGGGTGTGGGTTATATCAGAGTGTTACAGTGAGGGGTGTGGGGTATATCAGAGTGTTACAGTGAGGGGTGTGGTTTCAATCAGAATGTTACAGTGAGGGGTGTGGGATATATCAGAGTGTAACAGTGAGGGGTGTGGGTTATATCAGAGTGTTACAGTGAGGGGTGTGGTTTCAATCAGAATGTTACAGTGAGGGGTGTGGGATATATCAGTGTGCTAGAGTGAGGGGTGTGGGGTAAATCAGACTGTTATAGTGAGGGGTGTGGGTTATATCAGCGTGTTACAGAGCGGAATGTGGCGTATATCAATTTGTTACAGTGAGGGGCGGGGGATATATCAGAGTGTTACAGTGAGGGGCATTATTTATATCAGAGTGTTACAGTGAGGGGTGTGGGATATATCAGTGTTACAGTGAGGGCTGTGGGGTATATCAGAGTGTTACAGTGATGGGTGTGGGGTATATCAGAGTGTTTCAATGAGGGGTGTGGGGTATATCAGAGTGTTTCAGTGAGGGGTGTGGGTTATATCAGAGTGTTACAGTGAGGGGTGTGGGGTATATCAGAGTGTTTCAATGAGGGGTGTGGGGTATATCAGAGTGTTTCAGTGAGGGGTGTGGGTTATATCAGAGTGTTACAGTGAGGGGTGTGGGGTATATCAGAGTGTTACAGTGAGGGGTGTGGTTTCAATCAGAATGTTACAGTGAGGGGTGTGGGATATATCAGAGTGTAACAGTGAGGGGTGTGGGTTATATCAGAGTGTTACAGTGAGGGGTGTGGTTTCAATCAGAATGTTACAGTGAGGGGTGTGGGATATATCAGTGTGCTAGAGTGAGGGGTGTGGGGTAAATCAGACTGTTATAGTGAGGGGTGTGGGTTATATCAGCGTGTTACAGAGCGGAATGTGGCGTATATCAATTTGTTACAGTGAGGGGCGGGGGATATATCAGAGTGTTACAGTGAGGGGCATTATTTATATCAGAGTGTTACAGTGAGGGGTGTGGGATATATCAGTGTTACAGTGAGGGCTGTGGGGTATATCAGAGTGTTACAGTGATGGGTGTGGGATATAACGGAGAGTTACAGTGAGGGGTGTGTGTTATATCAGAGTGTTACAGTGATGGATGTGGGTTATATCAGAGTGTTACAGTGATGGGTGTGCGTTATATCAGAGTGTTACAGTGAGGGGTGTGGGGTATATCAGAGTGTTTCAATGAGGGGTGTGGGGTATATCAGAGTGTTTCAGTGATGGGTGTGGGTTATATCAGAGTGTTACAGTGAGGGGTGTGGGGTATATCAGAGTGTTTCAATGAGGGGTGTGGGGTATATCAGAGTGTTTCAGTGAGGGGTGTGGGTTATATCAGAGTGTTACAGTGAGGGATGTGGGGTATATCAGAGTGTTACAGTGAGGGGTGTGGTTTCAATCAGAATGTTACAGTGAGGGGTGTGGGATATATCAGAGTGTTACAGTGAGGGGTGTGGTTTCAATCAGACTGTTATAGTGAGGGGTGTGGGTTATATCAGCATGTTACAGAGCGGAATGTGGCGTATATCAATTTGTTACAGTGAGGGGCGGGGGATATATCAGAGTGTTACAGTGAGGGGTGTGGGATATATCAGTGTTACATTGAGGGCTGTGGGTTATATCAGAGTGTTACAGTGAAGGATTATGGATATATCAGTTTTACAGTGAGGGGTGTGGGTTATATCAGAGTGTTACATTGAGGAGTGTGCGATATATCAGAGTGTAACAGTGAGGGATGTGGTTTCTATCAGAATGTTACAGTGAGGGGTGTGGGATATATCAGATGTTACAGTGAGGGTTGTGTGTTATGTAAGAGTGTTACAGTGAGGGGTGTGGGATATATCAGAGTGTT
Source organism: Cetorhinus maximus (assembly GCF_964194155.1). NCBI lineage: Eukaryota > Metazoa > Chordata > Chondrichthyes > Lamniformes > Cetorhinidae > Cetorhinus > Cetorhinus maximus. The sequence continues at coordinate 14,091,550 of NC_135903.1, read as the reverse complement.
ACAGTGAGGGGTGTGGGATATATCAAAATGTTACAGTGAGGGGTTTTGGTTATATGAGTGTTACAATGAGGGGTGTGGGTCATATCAGAGTGTTACAGTGAGGGCTGTGGGTTATATCAAAGTGTAACAGTGAGGGGTGTGGGATATATCAGTGTTACAGTGATGGGTGTGGGGTAGTCCAGAGTGCTACAGTGAAAGGTGTGGAGTCTATCAGAGTATTACAGTGAGGGCAGTCGCTTATATCAGAGTGTTACAGTGAGCGGTGTGGGATATATCAGTGTTACAGTGATGGGTGTGGGTATACCAGAGTGTAACAGTGAAGGGTTTGGGGTATAACAGAGAGTCACAGTGAGGGGTGTGGCATATATCTGGGAGTCACAGTGAGGTGTTTGGGATATATCAGAGTGTTACAATGAAGGTTGTGGGATATATCAGTGTGTTACAGTGAGGGGTGTGGGATATATCAGAGTGTTACAGTGATGGGTGTGGGGTATATCAGAGAGTTCCAGTGAGGTCTGTGGGTTATATCAGAGTGTTACAGTGGGGAGTGTGCGATATATCAGAGTGTTACAGTGTGGGGTGTGCGTTGTATCAGAGTGTTACAGTGAGGTGTGTGGGATATAGCAGAGTGTTACAGAGAGGGGTGTGGCATATAACTGAGTACTACAGTGAGGGCTGTGGGTTATATTACAGTGTTACCGTGAGGATTGTGGAGTACATCAGAGTATTACAATGAGGGCTGTGGGGTTCATCCATATGTTACAGTGAGGGGCGGGGTTATCTCAGATTGTTACAGTGAGGGGTGTGGGATATATCATAGTGTTACAGTGAGGGGTGTGGGGCATATCAGACTGTTACAGTGAGGGGTCTGGGTTATATCAGTGTTACAGTGAGGGCTGTGGGTTATATCAGTGTGTTACAGTGAGGGGTGTGGGTTATATCTGTGTGTTACAGTGAACAGTGTGGAGTATATCAGTGATACAGTGAGGGCTGTGGGTTATATTAGAGTGCCACAGTGAAGGGTGTGGGGTTTAACAGAGAATTACAGTGAGGAGTGTGCGATATATCAGATTGTTACAGTGATGGCTGTGGGGTATATCAGAGTGTTACAGTGAGGGGTATGCAATATATCAGTGTTACAGTGAGGGCTGTGGGTTATATCAGAGTATTACAGTGAGGGGTGTGGGATATATCAGAGTGTTACAGTGAGGGGTGTGGGGTATATCAGAGTGTTTCAATGAGGGGTGTGGGGTATATCAGAGTGTTTCAATGAGGGGTGTGGGTTATATCAGAGTGTTACAGTGAGGGGTGTGGTTTCAATCAGAATGTTACAGTGAGGGGTGTGGGATATATCAGTGTGCTAGAGTGAGGGGTGTGGGGTATATCAGACTGTTATAGTGAGGGGTGTGGGTTATATCAGCGTGTTACAGAGCGGAATGTGGCGTATATCAATTTGTTACAGTGAGGGGCGGGGGATACATCAGAGTGTTACAGTGAGGGGCATTATTTATATCAGAGTGTTACAGTGAGGGGTGTGGGATATATCAGTGTTACAGTGAGGGCTGTGGGGTATATCAGAGTGTTACAGTGATGGGTGTGGGGTATAACGGAGAGTTACAGTGAGGGGTGTGGGTTATATCAGAGTGTGACAGTGAGGGGTGTGGGTTATATCAGAGTGTTACAGTGATGGGTGTGGGTTATATCAGAGTGTTACAGTGAGGGGTGTGGGGTATATCAGAGTGTTTCAATGAGGTGTGTGGGGTATATCAGAGTGTTTCAGTGAGGGGTGTGGGTTATATCAGAGTGTTACAGTGAGGGGTGTGGGGTATATCAGAGTGTTACAGTGAGGGGTGTGGTTTCAATCAGAATGTTACAGTGAGGGGTGTGGGATATATCAGAGTGTTACAGTGAGGGGTGTAGTTTCAATCAGAATGTTACAGTGAGGGGTGTGGGATATATCAGTGTGCTAGAGTGAGGGGTGTGGGGTATATGAGACTGTTATAGTGAGGGGTGTGGGTTATATCAGCATGTTACAGAGCGGAATGTGCCGTATATCAATTTGTTACAGTGAGGGGCGGGGGATATATCAGAGTGTTACAGTGAGGGGCATTATTTATATCAGAGTGTTACAGTGAGGGGTGTGGGATATATCAGTGTTACATTGAGGGCTGTGGGTTATATCAGAGTGTTAGAGTGAAAGATTATGGATATATCAGTTTTACAGTGAGGGATGTGGGTTATATCAGAGTGTTACATTGAGGAGTGTGCGATATATCAGAGTGTAACAGTGAGGGATGTGGTTTCTATCAGAATGTTACAGTGAGGGGTGTGGGATATATCAGATGTTACAGTGAGGGTTGTGGGTTATGTAAGAGTGTTACAGTGAGGGGTGTGGGATATATCAGAGTGTTACAGTGAGGGGTGTGGGATATATCAAAATGTTACAGTGAGGGGCTTTGGTTATATGAGTGTTACAGTGAGGGGTGTGGGTCATATCAGAGTGTTACAGTGAGGGCTGTGGGTTATATCAAAGTGTAACAGTGAGGGGTGTGGGATATATCAGTGTTACAGTGATGGGTGTGGGGTACTCCAGAGTGTTACAGTGAAAGGTGTGGAGTCTATCACAGTATTACAGTGAGGGCAGTCGCTTATATCAGAGTGTTACAGTGAGCGGTGTGGGATATACCAGAGTCTAACAGTGAAGGGTGTGGGGTATAACAGAGAGTCACAGTGAGGGGTGTGGCATATATCTGGGAGTCACAGTGAGGCGTTTGGGATATGTCAGAGTGTTACAATGAAGGTTGTGGGATATATCAGTGTGTTACAGTGAGGGGTGTGGAATATATCAGAGTGTTACAGTGATGGGTGTGGGGTATATGAGAGAGTTCCAGTGAGGTCTGTGGGTTATATCAGAGTGTTACAGTGGGGAGTGTGCAATATATCAGAGTGTTACAGTGTGGGGTGTGCGTTGTATCAGAGTGTTACAGTGAGGTGTGTGGGATATAGCAGAGTGTTACAGAGAGGGGTGTGGCATATAACTGAGTACTACAGTGAGGGCTGTGGGTTATATTACAGTGTTACCGTGAGGATTGTGGAGTACATCAGAGTATTACAATGAGGGCTGTGGGGTTTATCCATGTGTTACAGTGAGGGGCGGGGTTATCTCAGATTGTCACAGTGAGGGGTGTGGGATATATCATAGTGTTACAGTGATGGGTGTGGGGCATATCAGACTGTTACAGTGAGGGGTCTGGGTTATATCAGTGTTACAGTGAGGGCTGTGGGTTATATCAGTGTGTTACAGTGAGGGGTGTGGGTTATATCTGTGTGTTACAGTGAACGGTGTGGAGTATATCAGTGATACAGTGAGGGCTGTGGGTTATATTAGAGTGCCACAGTGAAGGGTGTGGGGTTTAACAGAGAATTACAGTGAGGAGTGTGCGATATATCAGATTGTTACAGTGATGGCTGTGGGGTATATCAGAGTGTTACAGTGAGGGGTATGCAATATATCAGTGTTACAGTGAGGGCTGTGGGTTATATCAGAGTATTACAGTGAGGGGTGTGGGATATATCAGAGTGTTACAGTGAAGGGTGTGGGGTATAACGGAGAGTTACAGTAACGGGTGTGGGATATATCAGAGTGTTACAGTGAGGGGTGTGGTTTCAATCAGAATGTTACAGTGAGGGGTGTGGGATATATCAGTGTGCTAGAGTGAGGGGTGTGGGGTATATCAGACTGTTATAGTGAGGGGTGTGGGTTATATCAGCGTGTAACAGAGTGGGGTGTGGCATATATCAATTTGTTACAGTGAGGGACGGGAGTTATATCAGAGTGTTACAGTGAGGGGCATTATTTATATCAGAGTGTTACAGTGATGGGTGTGGGATATATTAGTGTTACATTGAGGGCTGTGGGTTATATCAGAGTGTTACAGTGAAGGATTATGGATATATCAGTTTTACAGTGAGGGGTGTGGGTTATATCAGAGTATTACATTGAGGAGTGTGCGATATATCAGAGTGTAACAGTGAGGGATGTGGTTTCTATCAGAATGTTACAGTGAGGGGTGTGGGATATATCAGATGTTACAGTGAGGGTTGTGGGTTATATAAGAGTGTTACAGTGAGGGGTGTGGGATATATCAGAGTGTTACAGTGAGGGGTGTGGGATATATCAAAATGTTACAGTGAGGGGTTTTGGTTGTATGAGTGTTACAATGAGGGGTGTGGGTCATATCAGAGTGTTACAGTGAGGGCTGTGGGTTATATCAAAGTGTTACAGTGAGGGGTGTGCGATATATCAGCGTTACAGTGATGGGTGTGGGGTATACCAGAGTGTTACAGTGAAAGGTGTGGAGTATATCAGAGTGTTACAGTGAGGGCAGTCGCTTATATCAAAGTGTTTCAGTGAGGGGTGTGGGTTATATCAGAGTGTTACAGTGAGGGGTGTGGGTTATATCAGAGTGTTACATTGAGGGGTATGCAGTATATCAGTGTTACAGTGAGGGCTGTGGGTTATATCAGAGTGTTACAGTGAGGGGTGTGGGATATATCAGTGTTACAGAGATTTATGTGGGGCATATCAGAGTATTTCAGTGTGGGGTGTGGGGTATATCAGAGTGTTACAATGAGGATTGTGCGATATATCAGAGTGTTACTGTGAGGGTTGTGGGTTCTATCAGAATGTTACAGTGAGGGGTGTGGGGTATATCAGAGTGCTAGAGTGAGGGGTATGGGGTATGTCGTGTTAAATTGAGGGCTGTGGGATATATCAGAGTGTTCCAGTGAGGGGTGTGGGATATATTAGTGTTACAGAGATTTATGTGGGGCATATCAGAGTGTTTCAGTGTGGGGTGTGGGGTATATCAGAGTGTTACAGTGAGGATTGTGCGATATATCAGAGTGTTACTGTGAGGGTTGTGGGTTCTATCAGAATTTTACAGTGAGGGGTGTGGGATATATCAGAGTGCTAGAGTGAGGGGTGTGGGGTATATCAGACTGTAATAGTGAGGGGTGTGGCTTATATCAGCGTTTTACAGAGCGGGGTGTTCTGTATATCAGTGTGTTACAGTGAGGGGCGGGGGTTGTATCAGAGTGTTACCGTGAGGGACATGAGTTATATCGGGGTGTTACAGTAAGGGGTGTGTGATATATCAGATTGTTACAGTGAGGGGCATTATTTATATCAGAGTGTTACAGTGAGGAGTGTGGGATATATCACTGTAACATTGAGGGGTGTGGGATATATCAGAGTGTTACAGTGAGGGATTTTAGATATATCAGTGTTACAGTGAGGGGGGTGGGTTATATCAGGGTGTTACAGTGAGGGTTGTGAGATATACCAGAGTGTTACAATGAAGGTTGTGGGATATATCAGTGTGTCACAGTCAGGGGTGTGGGATATATCAGAGTGTTACAGTGAAGGGTTTGGGGTATAACAGAGAGTTACAGTGAGGAGTGTGCGATATATTAGAGTGTTACAGAGATGGGCATGGGGCATATGAGAGTGTTTCAGTGAGGGCTGTGGGGTATATCAGAGTGTTACATTGAGGAGTGTGGTTTCTATCGGAATGTTACAGTGAGGGCTGTGGGATATATCAGAGTGTTACAGTGATGGGTGTGGGTTATATAAGAGTGTTACAGTGAGGGGTGTGGGATATATCAGAGTGTTACAGTGAGGGGTGTTGGATATATCAGTGTTCCAGTGAGGGCTGTGGGTTATATCAAAGTGTTACAGTGAGGGGTGTGGGATTTATCAGTGTTACAGTGATGGGTGTGGGTATACCAGAGTATTACATTGAAAGGTGTGGGTTTTAACAGAGAGTTACAGTGAGGAGTGTGCAATATATCAGAGTGTGATAGTCATGGGCGTGGGGTATATCAGAGTGTTTCAGTGAAAGGTGTGGGGTATATCAGAGTGTTACAGTGAGGAGTGTGCGATATATCAGAGTGTTACAGTGAGAGATGTGGGTTCTATCAAAATGGTACGGTGAGGGGTGTGGGGTATATCAGACTGTTACAGAGAGGGGTGTGGGATATATCAGAGTGTTACAGTGAGGGGTGTGGCATATATCAGAGTGTTACATTGAGGGGTGTGGAGTATATCAGAGTACTACAGTCTGGGCGGTTGGTTATATCAGAGTGTTACAGTGAGGGTTGTGGAGCGTACCACAGTGATACAATGAGGGCTGTGGTGTCTATCAGAATGTTACAGTGAGGGGTTTGGGTTATATCAGTGTTACAGTGAGGGGTGTGGGTTATATCAGAGTGTCACAGTGAGGGCTGTGGGATATATCAGTGTTACGGTGAAGGGTATGGAGTATATCACAGTATTAAAGTGAGGGCAGTCTTGTTATATCATAGTGTTACAGTGAGGCGTTTGGGATATATCAGTGTTACAGTAAAGGGTGTGGAGTATATCAGAGTATTAAAGTGAGGGCAGTCTTGTTATATCAGAGTGTTACAGTGAGGCGTTTGGGATATATCAGTGTTACAGTGATGGGTGTGGGTTATATCAGAGTGTTACAGTGAAGGGGGTGGAGTATATCAGAGTATTACAGTGAGGGCAGTCGCTTATATCAGAGTGTTACAGTGAGGGCTGTGGGTTATATAAAAGTGTTACAGTGAGGGGTGTGGGATATATCAGTGTTACAGTGATGGGTGTGGGTATACCGGAGTGTAACATTGAAGGGTGTCGGGTATAACAGAAAGTCACAGTGAGGAGTGTGCGATTTCTCAGAGTGTTACAGTCATGGGTGTGGGGTATATCAGAGTGTTTCAGTGAGGGCTGTGGGGTATATCAGTGTGTTACAGTGAGGAGTGTGGGTTCTATCAAAATGTTACAGTGAGGGGTGTGCGATATACCAGACTGTTACAGTCAGGAGTGTGGGATATGTCAGAGTGTTACAGTGATGGGGTTGGGATATATCAGAGTTACAGTGATGGGTGTGGGGTATATCAGAGTGTTCCAGTGAGGGGTTTGGGATATTTCAGTGTTACAGTGAGGGGTGTGGGTCATATCAGAGTGTTACAATGAAGGTTGTGGGATATATCAGTGTGTTACAGTAAGGGATCTGGGATATATTAGAGTGTTACAGTGATGGATGTGGGTTCTATCAAAATGTTACAGTGAGGGGTATGGGATATATTAGAGTTCTAGAGTGAGGGGTGTGGGGTATATCAGACTGTTACAGTGAAGGTTGTGGGATATATCAGGGTGTTAGAGTGAGAGGTTTGGGATATATCAGCGTGTTACAATGAAGGTTGTGGGATATATCAGTGTGTTACAGTGATGGGTGTGGGGTTTATCAGAGAGTTCCAGTGCGGGCTGTGGGTTATATTAGAGTGTTACAGAGAGGGGTGTGGCATATATTAGAGTACTACAGTGAGGGCTGTGTGTTATATTACAGTGTTACAGTGAGGATTGTGGAGTACATCAGAGTATTACATTGAGGGCTGTGGGGTTCATCAGTGTGTTACAGTGAGGGGCGGGGTTATATCAGAGTGTTACAGTGAAGGCTGTGTGTTATATCAGAGTGTTACAATGAGGGGTGTGGGATATGTCAGAGTGTTACAGTGAGGGCTGTGTGTTATATCAGAGTGTTACAGTGAGGGGTGTGGGATATATCAGTGTTACAGTAAGGGGTGTGGGTTATATCAGAGTGTTACAGTGAGGAGAGTACGAAATATCAGAGTGTTACAGTAAGGTGTGTGGGATATATCAGAGTATTACATTAAGAGGTGTTGGATATATCAGAGTGTTACAGTGAGGGGTGTGGGATTTATCAGTGTGTTACAGTGAGGTGTGTGGGATATAACAGAGTGTTACAGTGAGGGGCGGGGTTATATCAGAGTGTTACAGTGAGGGGTGTGGCATATATCAGAGTGTTTCATTGAGAGGTGTGGAGTATATCAGATTAATGCAGTGAGGTCTGTGTGTTATATCAGAGTGTTACAGTGAGGGGTGTGGGATATATCACTGTTACAGTGAGGGGCCTGTGTTATATCAGAGTGTTACAGTGAGGAGAGTACGATATATCTGAGTGTTACAGTGAAGGGTGTGGGTTATATCAGAGTGTCACAGTGAAGAGTGTGGGATATATCAGTGTTACAGTGAGGGGCCTGTGTTATATCAGAGTGTTACAGTGAGGTGTGTGGGATATATCAGAGTATTACATTGAGAGGTGTTGGATATATCAGAGTGTTACAGTGAGGAGTGTGGGATTTATCAGTGTGTTGCAGTGAGGAGTGTGTGATATAACAGAGTGTTACAGTGATGTGTGAGGCGTGTGGTTTCTATCGGAATGTTACAGTGAGGGGTGTGGGATATATCAGAGTGTTACAGTGAGGGTTGTGGGGTATATCAGAGTGTTACAGTGAGGGGTGTTGGATATATCAGTGTTCCAGTGAGGGCTGTGGGTTATATCAAAGTGCTACAGTGAGGGGTGTGGGATATATCAGTGTTACAGTGAGGGGTGTGGGGTAGACCAGAGTTTTACAGTGAAGGGCGTGGGAAAAATCAGTGTTACAGTGATCGGTGTGGGTATACCAGAGTGTTACAGTGAAAGGTGTGGGGTATAACAGAGAGTTACAGTGAGGAGTGTGCAATACATCAGAGTGTGATAGTCATGGGTGTGGGGTATATCAGAGTGTTTCAGTGAAAGGTGTGCGATATATCAGAGTGTTACAGTGAGAGGTGTGAGTTCTATCAAAATGGTACGGTGACGGGTGTGGGGTATATCAGAGTGCTAGAGTGAGGGGTGTGGGGCATATCAGACTGTTACAGAGAGGGGTGTGGGATATATCAGAGTGTTACATTGAGGGGTGTGGAGTATATCAGAGTACTACAGTGCGGGCGGTTGGTTATATCAGAGTGTTACAGTGAGGGTTGTGGAGCGTACCACAGTGTTACAGTGAGGGGTGTGAGATAATTCAGAGTGTTACAGTGAGGCGTTTGGGTTATATCAGTGTTACTGTGAGGGGTGTGGGTTATATCAGAGAGTTACAGTGAGGGCTGTGGGTTATATCAAAGTGTTACAGTGAGGGGTGTGGGTTATATCAGAGAGTTACTGTGAGCGGTGTGGGATATATCAGTGTTACAGTGATGGGTGTGGGTATACCGGAGTGTAACATTGAAGGGTGTCGGGTATAACAGAAAGTCACAGTGAGGGGTGTGCGATTTCTCAGAGTGTTACAGTCATGGGTGTGGGGTATATCAGAGTGTTTCAGTGAGGGGTGTGGGGTATATCAGAGTGTTTCAGTGAGGGGTGTGGGGTATATCAGAGTGTTTCAGTGAGGGGTGTGGGGTATATCAGAGTGTTTCAGTGAGGGGTGTGGGGTTTATCAGAGTGTTGCAGTGAGGGGTGTGGGATATATCAGAGTGTTCCAGTGAGGGGTTTGGGATATTTCAGTGTTACAGTGAGGGGTGTGGGTCATATCAGAGTGTATCAGTGAGGGGTGTGGGATATATCAGAGTGTTACAATGAAGGTTGTGGGATATATCAGTGTCTTACAGTAAGGGATGTGGGATATATTAGAGTGTTACAGTGATGGATGTGGGTTCTATCAAAATGTTACAGTGAGGGGTATGGGATATATTAGAGTTCTAGAGTGAGGGGTGTGGGGTATATCAGACTGTTACAGTGAGGGTTGTGGGATATATCAGGGTGTTAGAGTGAGAGGTTTGGGATATATCAGCGAGTTACAATGAGGGTTGTGGAATATATCAGTGTGTTACTGTTAAGGGAGTGGGATATATCAGTGTGTTACAGTGATGGGTGTGGGGTTTATCAGAGAGTTCCAGTGAGGGCTGTGGGTTATATTAGAGTGTTACAGTGAGGGGTGTGTGATATAGCAGAGTGTTACAGAGATGGGTGTGGCATATATCAGAGTACTACAGTGAGGGCTGTGGGTTATATTACAGTGTTACAGTGAGGATTGTGGAGTACATCAGAGTATTACAATGAGGGTTTTTGGGTTCATCAGTGTGTTACAGTGAGGGGCGGGGTTATATCAGAGTGTTACAGTGAGGGGTGTGGGATATGTCAGAGTGTTACAGTGAGGGCTGTGTGTTATATCAGAGTGTTACAGTGAGAGGTGTGGGATATATCAGTGTTACAGTAAGGGGTGTGGGTTATTTCAGAGTGTTACAGTGAGGAGAGTACGAAATATCAGAGTGTTACAGTGAAGGGTGTGGGATGTATCAGTGTTACAGTGAGGGGTGTGTGTTATATCAGAGTGTTACAGTGAGGTGTGTGGGATATATCAGAGTATTACATTGAGAGGTGTTGGATATATCAGAGTGTTACAGTGAGGGGTGTGGGATTTATCAGTGTGTTACAGTGAGGGGTGTGGGATATAACAGAGTGTTACAGTGATGGGTGTGGTGTATATCAGAGTGTTACAGTGAGGGGTGTGGGGTATATCATAGTGTTACAGTGAGGGGTGTGGCGTATATCAGAGTGTTTCATTGAGAGGTGTGGAATATATCAGAGTAATGCAGTGAGGGCTGTGGGTTATATCAGAGTTATACAGTGAGGGGTGTGGAGTACATCAGAGTATTACAGTGAGGGCTGTGTGTTATATCAGAGTGTTACAGTGAGGGGTGTGGGATATATCACTGTTACAGTAAGGGGTGTGGGTTATATCAGAGTGTTACAGTGAGGAGAGTACGATATATCTGAGTGTTACAGTGAGGGGTGTGGATTATATCAGAGTGTCACAGTGAAGGGTGTGGGATATATCAGTGTTACAGTGAGGGGTCTGTGTTATATCAGAGTGTTACAGTGAGGTGTGTGGGATATATCAGAGTATTACATTGAGAGGTGTTGGATATATCAGAGTGTTACAGTGAGGGGGGTGGGATTTATCAGTGTGTTACAGTGAGGGATGTGGGATATAACAGAGTGTTACAGTGATGGGTGTGGGGTATATCAGAGTGTTACAGTGAGGGGTGTGGGGTATATCATAGTGTTACAGTGAGGGGTGTGGGTTATATGAGAGTTATACAGTCAGAGGTGTGGAGTATATCAGCGTTACAGTGAGGGGTGTGGAGTATATCAAAGTGTTACATTGAAGGGTGGGGGATATATCAGTGTTACAATGATGGGTGTGGGGTAGACCTGAGTTTTACAGTGAACGGCGTGGTGTATATCAGAGTATTACAATGAGGGCTGTGGGTTATATCAGAGTGTTACAGTGAGGGGTGTGGGTTTTTTCAGAGTGTTACAGTGAGGGGTGTGAGTTTTTTCAGAGTGTTACAGTGACGGCTGTGGGATATATGGGAGAGCTAGAGTGAGGGGTGTGGGCTATATCAGAGTGTTACAGTGAGGGGTCTGGGTTATATCAGTGTTACAGTGAGGGTTGTGGGTTATATCAGAGTGTTACATTGAGGGGTGTGGATTATATCAGAGTATTACAGTGAGAGCTGTGGGTTATATCAGTGTGTTACAGTGACGGGCGTGGGTTATATCTGTGTGTTACAGTGAACGGTGTGGAGTATTTCAGTGATACAGTGAGGACTGTGGGTTATATTAGAGTGCCACAGTGAAGGGTGTGGGGTTTAACAGAGAATTACAGTGAGGAGTGTGTGATATGTCAGAGTGTTACAGTGAGGGGTGTGTGATAAATTAGAGTGTTACAGTGAGGGGTGGGTGATAAATCAGAGTGTTACAGTGAGGGGTGTGGGTTATATCAGAGCGTTACAGTGAGGGGTGTGGGTTATATCAGAATGTTACAGTGAGGGGTGTGGGATATATCAAAGTGTTACAGTGAGGTTTCTGGGATATATGAGAGTGTTACAATGAGGGGCGTGGGATATATCACAGTGTTACAGTGAAGTTTCTGGGATATATCAGAGTGTTACATTGAGGGGTGTGGAGTATATCAGAGTATTACAGTGAGAGCTGTGGGTTATATCAGTGTGTTACAGTGAGGGGTGTGGGTTATATATGTGTGTTACAGTGAACGGTGTGGAGTATTTCAGTGATACAGTGAGGGCTGTGGGTTATATTAGAGTGCCACAGTGAAGGGTGTGGGGTTTAAGAGAGAATTACAGTGAGGAGTGTGCGATATATCAGAGTGTTGCAGTGATAGCTGTGGGTTATAGCAGAGTATTACATTGAGGTGCGTGGGTTATATCAGAGTGTAAGAGTGAGGGGTATGCAATATATCGGTGTTACAGTGAGGGCTGTGGGTTTTATCAGAGTGTTACATTGAAGGGGGTGGGGTATAACAGAGAGTTACAGTGAGGAGTGTGCGATATATCAGAGTGTTACAGAGATGGGTGTGGGGCATATCAGAGTGTTTCAGTGTGGGGTGTGGGTTCTATCAGAATGGTACATTGAGGGGTGTGGGATATATCAGAGTGCTAGAGTGAGTGGTGTGGGGTAGATCAGACTGTTATATGAGGGGTGTGGCTTTTATCAGCATTTTAAAGATCGGGGTGTGGCGTATATCAGTGTGTTACAGTGAGGGACATGAGTTCTATCGGAGTGTTACAGTAAGGGGTGTGTGATATATCAGATTGTTACAGTGAGGGTCATTATTTATATCAGAGTGTTACAGTAAGGGGTTTGGGATATTTCAGAGTTACAGTGAGGGGTGTGGGTTATATCAGAGTGTTATATTGATGAATGTGGGGTATATCAGAGTGTTCCAATGAGCGGTTTGGGATATTTCAGTTTTACAGTGAGGGTTGTGGGACACATCAGAGTGTATCAGTGAGGGGTGTGGGATATATCAGAGTGTTACAATGAAGGTTCTGGGATATATCAGTGTGTTACAGTAAGGGGTGTGGGATATATCAGAGTGTTACTGTGATGGATGTGGGTTCTATCAAAATGTTACAGTGAGGGGTGTGGGATATATCAGATTGCTAGATTGAGGGGTGTGGGGTATATCAGAGTTATACAGAGAGGGGTGTGGGATATATCAGGGTGTTACAGTGAGGGGTTTGGGATATTTCAGTGTTACAGTGAGGGGTGTGGGTTATATCAGGGTGTTACAGTGAGGGTTGTGAGATATACCAGAGTGTTACAATGAAGGTTGTGGGATATATCAGTGTGTTACAGTGCGGGGTGTGGGATATATCAGAGAGTTCCAGTGGGGGCTGTGGGTTATATCAGAGTGTTACAGTGTGGGGTGTGCGTTTTATCAGAGTGTTACAGTGAGGGGTGTTGGATATAGCAGAGTGTTACAGTGCGGGGTGTGCGTTTTATCAGAGTGTTACAGTGAGGGGTGTTGGATATAGCAGAGTGTTACAGAGAGGGGTGTGGCATATATCAGAGTACTAAAGTGAAGGCTGTGGGTTATATTACAGTGTTACAGTGAGGATTGTGGAGTACATCAGAGTATTACAATGAGGGCTGTGGGGTTTATGAGTGTGTTACAGAGAGGGGCGGGTTATATCAGAGTGTTACAGTGAGGGCTGTGTGTTATATCAGAGTGTAACAGTGAGGGGTGTGGGATACATCAGTGTAACAGTGAGGGGTGTGGGTTATATCAGAGTGTTACAGTGAAGGGTGTGGGATATATCAGTGTTACAATGTTGGGTTTGTGGTAGACTAGAGTTTTACAGTGAAGGGCGTGGAGTATATCAGAGTATTACAGTGAGGGCTGTGGGTTATATCAGAGTGTTACAGTGAGGGATGTGAGATATATCAGTGTTACAGTGATGGGTGTGAGTATACCAGAGTGTTACAGTGAATGTTGTGGGGTATATCAGAGTGTTACAGTGAGGAGTGTGCGATATATCAGAGTGTTACAGAGATGGGTGTGGCGTATATCAGAGTGTTACAATGAAGGTTGTGGGATATATCAGTGTGTTACAGTAATGGGTGTGGGATATATCAGAATGTTACAGTGATGGATGTGGGTTCTATCAAAATGTTACAGTGAGGGGTGTGGGATATATCAGGGTGTTGCAGTGAGGGGTTTAGGATATTTCAGTGTTACAGTAAGGGGTGTGGGTTATATCAGGGTGTGACAGTGAGGGTTGTGGGATATACCAGAGTGTTACAATGAAGGTTGTGGGATATATCAGGGTGTTACAGTGAGGGGTGTGGGATATATCAGAGAGTTCCAGTGAGGGCTGTGGGTTATATCAGAGTGTCACAGTGAGGAGTGTGCGATATGTCAGAGTGTTACAGTGAGGGGTGTGAGATATATCAGAGGGTTAGAGTGAGGGGTGTGGGTTATATCAGAGTGTTACATTGATTGTTTGGGGTGTATCAGAGTGTTCCAATGAGGAATTTGGGATAATTCCGTGTTACAGTGAGGGGTGTGGGTCATATCAGAGGGTATCAGTGAGGGGTGTGGGATATATCAGAGTCTTACATGAAGGTTGTGGGATATATCAGTGTCTTACAGTAAGGGGTGTGGGATATATCAGAGTGTTACAGTGATGGATGTGGGTTCTATCAAATCAGAGCGTTACAGAGCGGGGTGTGGCGTATATCAGTGTGTTGCAGTGAGGGGCACGGGTTATATCAGAGTGTTACAGTGAGGGGACATGAGTTATATCAGAGTGCTATAGTAAGGGGTGTGTGATATATCAGAGTATTACAGTGAGGGGTGTGTGATATATCAGAGTGTTACACTGAGGAGTGTGGGTTATATCAGAATATTACAGTGAGGGGTGTGGGATATATCAGAGTGTTACACTGAGGGTTGTGGGTTATATCAGAGTGTTACAGTGAGGGGTGTGGGATATATCAGAGTGTTACAGTGAGGTTTCTGGGATATATCAGAGTGTTACAGTGAGGGGTGTGGGATATATCAGATTGCTAGAGTGATGGGTGTGGGGTATATCAGACTGTTACAGTGAGGGGTGTGGGATATATCAGGGTGTTACAGTGAGGGTTGTGGGATATATCAGTGTCTTACAGTGAGGGGTGTGGGATATATCAGAGTGTTACACTGAGGGTTGTGGGTTATATCAGAGTGTTACAGTGAGGGGTGTGGGATATATCAGAGTGTTACAGTGAGGTTTCTGGGATATATCAGAGTGTTACAGTGAGGGGTGTGGGATATATCAGATTGCTAGAGTGATGGGTGTGGGGTATATCAGACTGTTACAGTGAGGGGTGTGGGATATATCAGGGTGTTACAGTGAGGGTTGTGGGATATATCAGTGTCTTACAGTGAGGGGTGTAGGATATAGCAGAGTGTCACAGAGAGGGGTGTGGCATATATCAGAGTACTAAAGTGAGGGCTGTGGGTTATATTACAGTGTTACAGTGAGGATTGTGGAGTACATCAGAGTATTACAATGAGCGCTGAGGGGTTTATCAGTCTGTTACAGTGAGGGGCGGGGTTATATCAGAGTGTTACAGTGAGGTGGTGTGGGATATATCAGAGTGTTACAGTGAGAGGTGTGGGATATGTCAGAGTGTTACAGTGGGGGCTGTGTGTTATATCAGAGTGTTACAGTGAGGGGTGTGTGATATATCAGTGTTACAGTGAGGGGTATGGGTTATATCAGAGTGTTACAGTGAGGTGTGTGGGATATATCAGAGTGTTACAGTGAGGGGTGTGGGGTATATCAGTGTGTTACAGTGAGGGGTGTGGGGTATATCAGGGTGTTACAGTGAGGGGTGTGGGGTATATCAGAGTGTTACAGTGAGGGGTTTGGCATATATCTGAGTGTTTCATTGAGGGGTGTGGAGTATATCAGGAAAAAAAAAGGGCTGTGGGTTATATCAGAGTTATAAAGAGAGGGGTGTGGAATATATCAGTGTTAGAGTGAGGGGTGTGGAGTATATCAGTGTTACAGTGAGGGGTGTGGGATATATCAGTGTGTTACAGTGAGGGATGTGGGTTATATCAGAGTGTTACAGAGAGGGGTGTGGGATATATCAGTGTGTTACAGTGAGGGGACATGAGTTATATCAGAGAGCTGCAGTGAGGGATGTGTGATATATCAGAGTGTTACAGTGAGGGGTGTGGGTTATATCAGAGTGTTACAGTGAAGATTCTGGGATATACCAGTGTGTTACAGTGAGTGGTGTGGGATATATCAGAGTGTTACAGTGAGGGTTGTGGGTTATATCAGAGTGTTACAGTGAGGGGTGTGTGTTATATCAGAGTGTTACAGTGAGGGGTGTGGCGTATATCAGTGTTACAGTGAGGGGTTTGGGATATATCAGCGTGTTACAGTGAGGGTTGTGGGTTATATCAGAGTGTTACAGTGAGTGGTGTGAGATATATCAGAGTGTTACAGTGAGGGGTGTGGGATATATCAGTGTGTTACAGTGTGAGGTGTGGGATATATCAGAGTGTTACAGTGTGAGGTGTGGGATATATCAGCGTGTTACAGTGAGGTGTGTGAGATATATCAGAGTGTTACAGTGAGGTGTGTGAGATATATCAGAGTGTTACAGTGAGGGGTGTGGGATATATCAGTGTGTTACAGTGAGGGGTGTGGGATATATCAGCGTGTTACAGTGTGAGGTGTGGGTTATATCAGAGTGTTACAGTAGCATGGTTTCTAATCACGTTGTGACTTCTTTCTGTTTGACAACTGAATCTGAAGATGTAGAATGGGACTGATGAAATCTGAATGACATGTTTCCGCTTTGAGTTCATCCATCACATGTCCTTGTCACATTGCCGATCTCTGTTTTGACATGGGTTTTGAGCGTTTGGGTTGTATAATTCCAGTTGATTCCTGGCCAAAAGTATTTAAGGCAGAAGTTGTGCTTGCTGTTGCTGCACCAAGTGTGGTGACAGTGGCATTGTTTCCAGGCCGAGGCTGCCCATTGCGATCCAGAATCGTACTGGCTGTGGCTATTTTTTTTCCAATGCCAAGGTCAGTGAGGAGAGACTGTGGTCATTGCTCTCTTCTAAATGATTGTAGGGTTTTCCCCACTTGCTGACATGCCCTCTGTTTAATTTAAGGAGCAGAGACATACTATGTGCGGTTAATGTGATCCTCTTTCGGAACTGTCAATCAAAACAAATTGTTGATACTAGTTGTATCAAAAGATGAAACATTTAAATCCTGCCAAAGATTTTATGATATTTGCAAACTTGGCAGGCTTTATTTAGAATAAATAATCAGTTTCCTCCACTACAGAAACACCAGATCTGAGATTCTGTCGGTGGCTGTCTCACCCCAGAGAGACACCCCATGGATACATGTGGGAGCTGTGACATCTGATCCATGAACACACTGGCTCAAAACCTGCCAGGTCCCAGAGAGATTCATCTTTGGAGATGTTGCTGTCATGGTTCACAACCCATCAACATCATGGGCTTGAAATTGGATAGCCCTGTTTTTTTTGGGTGGAGAGAGTCATGATTCATGACCTGCTCGCACCCTTTCAGATCGAGGTGAGCAACATATGGATTTGTAGCATTATCCTGAGTTGCTCCTTTGCTGCTTTCCTCTTCTAAACACTGCCTGTGGCCTCTGTTCTCAGCAGGGGCACCAGGCAGCATTGTTATGAAACTACATAATATAGCCAGCCTTCCCTTCTTAAAGGCAGGCTGTCCCTATTGGAGGAAAACCATGCAGAAGAAAGTTGCTGCAATTTAAAGTTTTAGAAAATTGAACACCAGGCCATAGGGAGGGTTCCAGAGTGATGAATGATGCTGGAGGCATTAGAGGTGTAGGTGGAAAGGGGGAAACAAGACATGGTTCTGCAGTGGGTCAGGGACCCTCAAGACTACCCTCAGGATGGAGTGGCAGCAGGGTGACTAGGGTGGTCAAGCCCCAGATTTGAGAACCCTACAGCTGTGCCACAAGAGGTTTAATAACCTCACATGGGTGGTTCAACATCATGTTCACATGACATCTCGTACCAACCAGGCCACCAACCTCTCACACTACTCAATTTCCCACACCTATCACTCAACCATCAGCAATCCTTGTCACTCAGGACTTACACTAACTTCCAAACACTTCACCTCACCCTCACATACTTACTAATGTTGCCAGCCTCACAAGCAGATCTCACCATCTCCACATACCTCCAGCTATTTAACTATGGCAGGCACATCACCCAAGCATAGTGCAACAAAATCACTAACATTTTGCCCTGTCTCTCAAGGAGGCACACAATAGAAGGGAGCAGAGCAGAACCAGTGGGGTACAAACGCACCTGCATCTCCTGAGCCCTAGAGGAGGTGGCTCTTTGCATCATGGGGCTGATTGTGATGGGGCATATGGTTTCAAACCTACCTGATAACATTGAGGATGACAGCATCTTCCAGCTCCCGGCACACCCTCATTCTGCTAATGCAGTGTCTCAGTGTTTTGAAATTGCAACATCTACATATAGTTCACTTGAAATTACCAGATAGAATTTTACCAGCTGAGGGAGACTGCAAGTAGAAGTAAAGAGTCTGAAGAAGCTATCTTAATAAAGGAAGCTATGATGCATATGCACTTATAATTCTGGCTGTCTCTGGCAGTTTCTAGTCCAAAGAACCTCACGCTGATGATGAGGATAATGCATGAAAAGGTATGAATCTTTTCGGAGGGTTTTGCCTACTCTCTGCAGAGAAAATAGCATTTTAAGTTGCAGACTTAGAGAAACACTCAGTCTGTTTCAGAGGCACGTAAGCTCAGATCAAACAAGCAGGAAAGGTTTTACAGAGAAGTTTCATCTCTACGGCTGATAGAAAATGGCATTGGCTATGCCCAATCTACCACCTTTTGAAGTACAGTTGGAGCCATGCCCTGTATTCCCATATTGGCTAAAGGGGCAATGGCAGGTTTTGCCATCTCAGAGGACCAAAGGGAAAAGGCATTACTTTTCCACATTGGTGCTGAAGAATTAGAGGGCATTTTTGAAACATATACCAACAACATTCTCGAGTTGTATGCTGACTTTCGGCAAACTGAAAGGTGACACATGCAAGTTGCATGTAGACCCCAATGTGCTTCCAGTAGCGCATCAAAGACAGCACACACCATTTCATCTCAGGAAGCAGGCTGAGAACTTGAGTGTCTACTTGACCTTGACATTAGTGAGAAAGTTGGAGATGAGCCTACCTCTTGGGTTACACCCATACAAGTTTTTAAGAAACCCAAGAGCAAGGACCAGATTAGAATCTGTGTTGATATACAAACCAAGCCATACAACGAGAAAGACACTTGACACTGACAATTGATGATATCATAGGGAAAGTGGATAGTGGTAAACACTTCACTAAACTTGACCTCAATGCAGGCTACCATCAAATCGAGCTTGCAGAAGAATCAAGGTATCTTACAATATCCTCCACTCACATCAGCCTTTTTCGATACAAGAGGCTCAACTTTGGAGTCAATTGAGATATTTCAGCACATGATTTGGTCTGCACTTCAAGGACTTGACTTGAACATCAGTGATGATATTCCCATCTACGGTCACACCGACATTGAACTCAAGGCACGCCCACATGCATGTCTACAATGTCCTAGAGGATGTAACCTCACCTTGAACAAAGACAAGTGCCTGTACAATGAAAGCACAACCAAATTCTTCGGCATGTGTTCAGTGGTGAAGGAACCTCATCGAATCCACAGAAAGGCAAAGCCATTGCAAATGCTGCAGATCCTATAAACATGTAGGAAATCTGGAGTCTGCTAAGACTCATCGACTCAGCACGTACTGTAGTCACTTAATTCCTGACTTCCTTATGCTATATGCCCCCTATGTGATCTGACAAGGGAGGCCAGCAAGTGAAAGTGGACTACATCACACAAACAGGTTATACATCAGATCAAACAATGGTTGTCATCAAGTTGCAAAAATGCCTATTTTGACCCTGAGAAACCATCCAGCTAGTCATGGATGCTGGCTCAGTTGGCTTAGGTGTAATTCTCATGCAGAAAGACAAGGTAGGGAACCTATCAATTTTTGCAATGTCAAACAGATCACTAACACCTGTAGAGCACCGTTATCCACAAACAGTGAGAGAAGCACTCTCAATCACATGGGGTATCTTATAGTTTCATCTCTGTTTGCATGGAAACGCGTTTGAAGTCATAACCAATCATAGACCACTAGAATGCTAGATCAGCAATCCACGTAGTGAATCACCTTCTCGAGTAGAGCGTTGGATATTCAAACTACAAGGGTACGAGTTCCATGTTGAGAATCAACCAGGCGAGTTCAACCCAGTGGACTACCTTTTGCAACATCCATGGCTGACAGTCAATCCCACCGGTCATGAGGAGAAGATTGCCAAACAACTTAACTATGTCAGCTTAAATGTGGCGTGTAAGTCACTAAAACTAGCTGACATCAAAGTGGCAAGAAAACAAGATGAAATGTTACAACTATGTATGATGGTTATAGAATTACAAAACTGGAAAGATATGATCGAAAGAGTGTCTGCAAACAAAACTGCTCACACACTGCAAGGTCTTCACAATATTCAAAATGAGCTCACAATTACCTCCACATCTGATCTCACGTTATGCAACAACTGCATTGTCATTCCACAATCATTGAGGGAATGTGTTGTCGATATAGTGCATGAAGGTCACCAGGGAATTGACAAAACCAATTAACTTCTTAGAGAAAAGGTATGGTTCCCAGGAGTTGACCGCGCAATGCAACATTAATGTTTGCCATGTCAAGCAACCACAATGTTAAATCTTCGTGATCCACTCAAGAAGTCTGAACCTCCAGGACCATGGATTGAGGTTAGCTTTGATTTGACAGACTTGCACAGTGGTGAACGTCTGCTTGTTGTCACTGACGGCTACAGCAGATTCCTAGTTGTGGAAATAGTTACATCAACTTCAATGAAAGCAGCCACCCTGAAGCTTGCCCAGATTTTCACTTTGTTCAGAATTCCTCAAATGGTAAGAAGTGCCAGTGGGTCCTCATTCAACAGCGATGAGTTCAATGAATTGTGAACTACCTATGTTTCACCTGTTGAAAGATTGGCTAAGGGCTAAAGGAGAAGTGGAGAGATTTACACATACCTTGAAAGAGGTGATATGTACAGCTACAGGTGAGAGCAAGTTATGGAAGCAAGAGCTGTATCACTTTCTTTTCAATTACAGAGCAACTCCTCACTCGACTACTGGAAATCCTCCAGCTACACGCATCTTTGCACTTCCTATGCGCATGTGCCTTCTTGAGCCACCCCGCAGAGCTAATGATCAACGTGTATGCAAATGCGAATGAGAACTGAAGGATCAAATGAGAGTAAATGCAGAGCAAAACATGAAATTCAGAGCTACACCGCCAAAGCCAGGAGATAAAGAGCTTTGTGAAACGTGATGGTCATGTTGGAAAGCAAACAACCCCCTATGACATCCAACCATTTGTTGTGACCAACACAAAAGAATCAATGATCAGTGCTAAGTGCGGCTTACAAATCAGCACACGAAACTCATCATTCTTCAAAGCACTGAAAATGCGAAGCATTGAATCTGATTCGACATGCCAGGTGAAGAACATGAGTTTAATGAGACGACACCTGATGTTAGAAGATACCCTACACATGAGAGAAAACATCCACCATACTTAAGTGATTCTAACAAAGTGAACTATTTTCAGTTGATGAACAAAACTTTCATCTTATTGTATATGGCTGAGTGTATTGTTGAATTAATACAAATGTAATAATGTGTAATAAGTTGAATGTTCAAGCTTTGTTTAAGTTTATTGTTTACATTTTGGTGTTGAATCACTGGAGCACACCATGTCTCTCATTTGTTAAGAAGGGGAGGGATGCAGTGTATCAATGTTTTGAAATTGCAATATGCATATGTTGTTCACTTGAAGTTACTGTCCAGAACTGTACCAGCAGTGAAGTCTACAAGTAGAAGCAGAAGCTCTGAAGAAGCTGTCTTAGTAAAGGAAGACATGATGTTTATGCATTTCTAATTCTGATTGTCTCTGCCTATTTCTAGCCCCAAGAACCTTACAGATATCTGACACGGTGAGCAAGCTGCTGATGGTGTGACCAAGAAACTCTTGCTTTCTACCCCATCCCCACTTACTTCACCCCCACTATCTCCTTCTGACTTCCTGTTTTCAGATGCCCAAGAATAGCCACATTCCCAAGGAGGAAGAGAATGAGCAACAGGGCAGCACCGATGAAAGTGACTCTGTCATTTGTTCTGAAACTCGTAGACACCAGCTCAGATATTGGCACTGCATCTACCTTGGAGGCTGGTATAGAGTTGGGATCAGCACATGGTGAGTCATTTGTGCATCAATGAGCTGTCACCAAGCCAGTGGAAAAGGATGGTTTGATTGCCAGTTCACTGGAGACAAGGTAGCAGACTGTTAGGAACAACATATTGCTTTAAGTTTAATTTATATCTTGCATTTGGGTGTTAAGAAAGGTGAAACTTGGTTTTAGTTTCAGTTAGAGGCTTTTGTGAACTGATTGCCGGGAAGTCTGGGGCCCTTTACGTATACATATGTTTGTAATGAAGTTTTACAAATCTTGAAGTGAAGAGATGGGTTACCAATGGGTTAATAGTTTAGTGAAGTAAAAAAAAAGTAGAAAAAACTGTGCTATTGCCTAGCGACAAGACACACAGAGTGACAGGGAAACACAGAAGAGTGGTCAGTTAGTGTGTGTGTATACCAGAGAGTGCAGGCAGAAGGTCTGCTTTCTCTAATAAGAAATCCTGCAAGCCTGTTGGGGAACTGAGTTTAGGGAACTCGAGGTTTGCTCTGAAGTTGAAGAAATAGTGAGTTTAGACTGTGGTTTTTGGGTGTCTCAGAGAGAGATACCAGCTGAAGGAAAGCATCTAGTGAATGCTCAGAAATCTGCTGGAAGAAAACTGTTTGAAACTGAGCTAACCCAAGCAAGAAACCTTGGTGTTAAGACAGTGGTAAATCTTCATTGGGATTTTGTGTCTGTAAGGGTTGCTGGGATAAAAGGAATAGTGGGAGTTTGAATCATTTTCTGGTATCTGTATTGAAATCTTTCCAGCCTTTTTGTCCAGTGCAACATTGTTCATTTTTTCTTGTTTAATAAACGTTTTATTCTTTGTGTTAACAGTATACTGGCAGACTCTTGTGAATGTGTTCAGTAACTGACTACCACGGTTTCTTAAAACATAAAAGTTAGGATCTACCAAGCCAGGTTTTACTCTGGGATCTGACTTGTCCAGTAATAATATCAGCTGGGATCATAAGATGAGAATTACTGAGGAAGACTCAGATGAATTCCTCAGTAGGGTGGCATGCTGGAGAGTGCTGATGGGCATTGGAACATAGGAAATAGGAGCAGGAGTTGGCCATTTGGCCCATCAAGCTAGCTCTGCCATTAAAACAGATCATGGCTGATCTACCTCTATGCCATTTTCCCACACTATCCCCATGTCCCTTGATGTCATTAGTATCCAGAAATTAATTGGTTTCTGTCTTGAACATGCTCAATGATTGAGCTTCCACAGCCTTCTAGGTAGAGAATTCCAAAGATTCAAAACCCTCTGACTGAAGAAATTCCTCCTTATCTCAGTGTTAAATGGGCTTACCCCTTAGTCTGAGACTGTGTCCCCTGGTTTTAGACTCACCAACCAGGGGAAACCTCTTATTTACATCTACACTGCCACACCTTGTAAGAATTTTGCAAGTTTTAATGAGATCACCTCTCATTCTTCGAAACTCTAGAGAATACAGGCTCAGTCTCCTCAATCCGTCCTCATAAGGCAATCCCACCATCCCAAGGATTAGTCTGGTGCACCTCCATTGCACTCCCTCTATGGCAAGTATATCCTTCCGTAGATAAGGAGACCAAAACTGTATACAATACTCCAGGTGAGGTCTCACCAAAGCTCTGTACAATTAAAGCAAGACATCTTTACTCCTGCACTCAAATCCTCTTACGATGAAGGCCAACATACCATTGGCCTTCCTAATTGCTTGCTACAGCTGCATGCCAGCATTTAGTGACTCATGAACGAGGACATCCAGATCCCTTTCGTCATCAACACTTCCCAAACTCTCACCATTTAAGAAGTACTCTGCCTTTCTGTTTTTTCTACCAATGTGGATAACTTCACATTTATTCACATCTGCGATGCTCTTGCCCATTCACTTAACCTGTCCAATTCCACTTGAAGCCTCTTTGCTTCTTCCTCACAACTCACATTCCCACCTAGTTTTGTGTCATCAACAAATTTGGGAATATTACATTTGGTCCCCACATCCAAATCATTTATATGGATTGTGAACAGTTTTTAACCTTAGCATTGATGCTTGCGGTACCCCAGTAGTAACAGCCTGCCACCCTGAGAATGATCCATTTATTCCAACTCTGTTTTCTGTCTGTTAACCAATTCTCAATCCATACCAGTATATTACCCCCAATACCATGTGCTCTAATTTTGTTTACTAACCTCCTGTGTGGGACCTTGTCAAAAGCCTTCTGAAAATCCAAATACACCACATCCATTGGTTCTCCTTTATCTATGCTACAGGTAACATGCTCAAAAAACTCCAACAGGTTTGTCAAGCATGATTTCTCTTTCATAAATCCATGTTGACTCTGCCCAATCATATCATTATTGTCTAAATGTCCAGTTATCACATCCTTTATAATAGATTCTAACATTTTCCCTACTACTGATGTCAAGCTAATAGATGTATGGTTCTCTGTTTTCTCTCTCTCTCCCTCCTTAAATAGTGGGGTTACATTTGCTATTTTCCAGTCTGCAGGAACCTTTCAAGAAGCTAGAATAGATGCATCCGCTATCTCTCTAGCCACCCCCTTCCACACTCTGGGTTCTAGCTCAACAGGTCCAGGGGATTTATCAACTTTCAATCTAATTAATTTTTCGAGTAGTCCTTGAAGATTTTCTGTGATTAAAGCGTTTATGACACCAGCCCCAATGCCTCAGAAATCTGATGCCCTCCCTCCTACATCAATTCTCCAGCCATGTGTTCGATCACTCAATCCTCTTGTTCCTACTAGCACATGGCACTGGGAGCAATCCTGAGGTTACTGCTTTTGAGGTCCTGCTTTTAATTTCTTTCCCAACTCCCTCAAATCTGCTTTCAAGACCTCATCCCTTTTCCTACCTATGTCGGTACCAATGTGAACCACGACCTCTGGCTGTTCAGCCTCCCCAGAAGGATGTCCTGCAGCAGCTCCGTGACATCCTTGACCCTGATACCAGGGAGACAATACAGCATTCTGGAGTCACGTTTACTGCCGCAGAAATGCCTATCTGATTCCCTGACTATGGAATCCCCTAACACTATTGCTCTTCCACTCTTCTTTCTCCCCTCCTGTGCAGCTGAGTCACCTGTGGTGCCATGGATTGGGCTCTTGCTGCACTTCCCTGAGGAACCATCGCCCTCACCAGTATACAAAATAGAAAACTTGTTAGCAAGCGAGATTGACTTAGGGGACCTCTGCACTACCTGCCTAGTTCTCTTAGACTGCCTGGCAGTCACCCATTCCCTCTTTGCCTGCATGCTCCTAACCCATGGTGTGACCACCTCCCTAAACATGCTACCCACGTAATTCTCTGCCTCGTGGGTGCATAACAGTGACTCCAGCCACTGCTCGAGTTCAGAAACCCGGTGTTCAAAGTTTTGAAGATGGTGACACTTCCTGCAGATGTGTTTGTTTAGGACATGTGATGTGTCCGCCACTTCCCACATACCACAGGATGTACATTCCACTCGGCCAAGCTGCTCTGTCATACTGCAACTTTAGAAATTATTTATCATAAGTAGAATAACTTACCAGTTACTCACCAATCAGCTTCTTCTGGTGCACCGATGTAAGAGCCAAATACTGGAGAGTGAAAAAGGTAGGAAAAGAAAGGAGCACCTCCTTCCCCTTCACTGAACTCCCTCACTCACCAAACACCTAGATTCTCACTCAGTTCAAGCTGCATTGTTTGCAAGCTGCACTCAGATCTCTGTATTTATATTATCTGAAACTCAGAAGAGTTGGCTCTGTTGCAATTACAGAAATTAGATTAGACTAGTTAGTTAATTAACTAATTGCAACTGCTATCCAGTAGAGCTTGTTGTGATTCTTGGTTAGACCCTCAAGATTGTTGGTAGCATCCATTTTAGAAAGAAAACCCAGAAATATTGGTAGACGACCTCAGAGGGTTGTGGAGCTGGAGGAAGTTACAGAGAGGGAGAAGGTTGAGCCATGGAAAAAATTGGAAACAGGGGCAGAAATTTTAAAATTGAGGCATTTTTCTTATTCTTTCATGGGATGTGAGCATTGCTGTTAGGCCATGATTTATTCCCCATCCCTAATTGCCCTTGAGAAGGTGTTGATGAGCCACATTCTTGACCACTGTAATTCTGGCAGATTGGCATCCATAAATAGGTACATTTTTGGTGGTGTAGCGGCAATGCCACTGGACTAGTAATGAAAAATAATTAGGGGAGATGGTGGCGTTTTTCAAAATTCGTTCATGGGATGTGGGCGTCGCTGGCTAGGCCGGGATTTATTGCCCATCTCTAACTGCCATTGAGGAGGTGTTGATGAGCCTCATTCTTGAACCGCTACAATCCGATGCATGTACACCCACAGTGCTGTTAGGGAGGGAGTTCCAGGATTTTGACCCAGCAACAGTGAAGGAACGGTGATATATTTCCAGGTCAGGATGGTAAGTGGCTTGGAGGGGAACTTTAAGATGGTGGTGTTCCCATGCATCTGCTGCCCTTGTCCTTCAAGGTGGTAGAGGTTGCAGGTTTGGAAGGTGCTGTCGAAGGGGCATTGCTTAACTGGGAGCCAATGTGGGTCAGCAAGTTGAGACAATGGGTTAAAAGGGCTTAGTGTGAATTAGGATATAGGCAGCAGAATTCTCAGTGAGTTGAAGGATATGGAAGGCTGGCGAGACAGTACTGGAATTAGACATGTCTGGAAATAAAACTTGTATGGCGCGAATATTATTTGCCACTTATCAGTCCAAGCCTGAAAATTGTCCAGGTTATCCTGCATATGGGCACAGTATCAGTGTTATATATGTTTCGGTATCTGAGGAGTCACGAATGGTGCTGAATATTGTGCAATCATCAGTGAACATCCCTACTTCTGGCCTTATGATGGAAGGAAGGTCATTGATAAAGCAACTGAAGATGGTTGGGCCTAAGACACTATCCTGAGGAACTCCTACAGTGATGTCCTGGAGCTGAGATGATTGACCTCCAACAGCCACAACCATCTTCCTTTGTGCTAGGTATGACTCCAACCAGTGGAGAGTTTTCCCCCTGATTCCCACTGACTCCAGTTTTGCTCGGGCTCCTTGATGCCACACTCGGTCAAATGCTGCCTTGATGTCAAGGGCAGTCACTGTCACCTCACCTCTGGAGTTCAGCTCTTCTGTTCATGTTTGGACCAAGGCTGTAATGAGGTCAGCAGCCAAGTGGGCCTTGGTGGCCTAAATAAATAATAAATGAACAGCTGAGGGCACAGAACAGCTTCCTGGGGATCACCACATTCCAGTCAGAATTCCAATCTTTTCTCCTTACTTAATGGGTGCGTCGATGCATTTCAATATGATACATATCAGCCATGATCGAATTGAATGGCAGAGTAGGCTCTCGGGGTTGATGTCCTCTTTCAGTTTATATGTTTGAAATAAATACTGGGAATTATTCTGTCAGATTCTCTTGATTGACCACTGTAACTCTGATAGATTAACACACATAAATAGACACATTTTTTGTGTATAGTGGCAATGTCACTGGACTAGAAATAAAAAAAAACTGGTGCTTTGCTGCCTAGGCCAGAATTTATTGCCCATCCCTAATTGCCCTTGAGAAGGTGGAGGTGAACTGCCTTCTTGAACCGCTGCAGTCCCTGTTGTGTAGGGAGGGAGTTCCAGGATTTTGACCCAGGGACAGTGAAGGAACGGCAATTATATTTCCAAGTCAGGATGGTGAGTGACTTGGAGGGAACTTCCAGGTGGTGGTGCTCCCATGTATCTCTTGCCCTTGTCCTTCTCAGTGGCAGCAGTCGTGGGTATGGAACATGCTGTCTAAGGAGGCTTGGTGAGTTCCTGCAGTGCATCTTGTAGACGGTACACACTGCTGCTACTGTGCATCGGTGGTAGAGGGAGTGAATGTTTGTAGATGGGGTGCCAAATCAACGGTAATGTGACTGCACTGTCTGAGCTGAAGTGTTGCGCTGTTGGAGGGACAGCACTGAGGGAGTGCTGAACTGTTGGAGGGTGCATAATGAGGGAGGGCTGCACTGTCAAAAGGTCAGTACTGAGGGATTTAGATTAAGGCAAAATTGGACCAATAAATGTTGCAAATTCTATGACACTGGCTGTAATGCGCCCCAGACTTGCTCGCAATATGATGCAGAAAGCTGGTTATCAGAATCAGGCACTGGACATCCCGCATCACCCCCCACCCCGGCTTTTGAACCCCAGAGATAGGCACCAAGACTGGTGACACAGCTGGGCAAGCTGAACAGTCTGGCTACCCTGTGTAGCATTTGTTTATGGGAATGGCATTACCCATGATTACCCAGCAAGTCCCAGAGCAGTTTGCCTTTGCAAAGTGACTTTTCAGCGAATTTGAAGCTGGGGTAATTTTTGCAAAGGCCGATAGTGCAGTGTTGTGTTTCTGTCTGTGATGCTTCTCAAGACAGTTACATCTGGTGCTTCATCCTTCAGGCATTTTACATGAACTGCATCTTTATTAACTGTTCGTTGGCTTTCGGTTTTTGAATGGTTAAATGAGTCACTATGCTGTTCTTACGGACGGCGAAAGAACAAGACAGAAGCAGGAAATGAGATTTAAACGACACAACGGCATCAATAGGTGGGAAAGCGCCAGTTGGGTTAATATTCAGCGTGTAAACATGTTGCCTGACCTCCTCCAGCCTCTTAGACCATCAATCGTTGTAATTCCAGAATCATCTACATTTCTTTTCAGTTTTTACAATGTGTTCCCCGTCTTTACCCAGCATTACTTTGGCTGGTGAAAGCTGCCAGCCCAGGTCCACAAGCTCAGTACAAACCTGCAATGAGGCATGGGGACTTCACAAAGTGTGTGCCTCAGTACCACGCCGGGCACCGAACCACTCAGGAGGTTCAGTTTGTTGGATACTGTTCCTAAATATGTCTGTTTCCAATGGGTAATCAGCAATGCTAAATCTATAGAGCTGGAAAGAGAGAGTGTGAGGCAGGGTCCAGGATTCTGTCCTCAAGACATTTTGCTGAGACCTATATATAGCCTGCGAAAAAACAAAACCCAACAGATGGTGAGAATATGTTTTGAAATTTTTATTCACTTCACAGAACCATCAAAACATCACAACAGGCATCTCTCAGCATTTACACTCGGCAGACCCAAACCTGATTGCCGATGCCACTTTCACAGTCCCAGATGGTGCAACATCACACCCAGTGAAAGTCAAAATCATCTGACACAAGTGTGAGAGTTCTCACCTCACTACTGCTCACCACAGGGTCCAAAACCAGTAACAACCAATCACACACAGACTCAATGCATCTCCATATCTAATTGCTGAATCCGCAGAAATTTGTAAAGGATCGGAATTTAGGCAGAAATCCTGAGGCACTGATTCTTACTGCAGTACAGTCACACACACACTGACTCTCACTGGGGTACAGTCACACACACACTGACTCTCACTGGGGTACAGTCACACACACATTGACTCTCACTGGGGTACAATCACACACACACTGACTCTCACTGGGGTACAGTCACACACACACTGGCTCTCACTGGGGTACAGTCACACACACACTGACTCTCACTGGGGTACAGTCACACACACACTGACTCTCACTGGGGTACAGTCACACACACACTGACTCTCACTGGGGTACAGTCACACACACACACTGACTCTCACTGGGGTACAGTCACACACTCACTGACTCTCACTGGGGTACAGTCACACACACACTGACTCTCACTGGGGTATAGTTTCACACACACTCACTCTCACTGGGGTACAGTTCCATGCACATTGTCTCTCACTGGGGTACAGTTCCACACACACTGACTCTCACTGAGTTACAGTTCCACACGCACTGGCTCTCACTGCGGTACAGTTGCACACACACACTGACTTTTTCTCGGGTACAGTTCCACACACACTGACTCACTGGGGTACAGTTCCACACACACTGACTCTCACTGGGGTACAGTTCCACGCACACTGACTCTCACTGAGGTACAGATCCATGCACACTGGCTCTCACTGGGGTACAGTTCCACACACACTGACTCTCACTGGGGTACAGTTCCACACGCACTGACTCTCACTGGAGTACAGTTCCACACACACTGACCCTCACTAGGGTACAGTTCCACACACACTGACTCTCACTGGGGTACAGTTCCACACGCACTGATTCTCACTGGGGTACAGTTCCACACATACTGCCTCTCACTGGGGTACAGTTCCCCACACACTGACCCTCACTGGGGTACAGTTCCGCATATACAGACTCTCACTGGGGTACAGTTCCACACACACTGACTCTCACTGGGGTACAGTTCCACACATATTGGCTCTCACTGGGGTACAGTTCCACACACACTGACCCTCACTGGGGTACAGTTCCACACACACTGACTCTCAATGGGCTACAGTTCCACACACACTGACTCTCACTGGGGTACAGTTCCACACACACTGACTCTCAATGGGGTACAGTTCCACACACTCTGACACTCACTGGGGTACAGTTCCACACACTCTGACTCTCACTGGGGTATTGTTCACACAGACAAAAGTAAAATACCGCGGATGCTGGAAATCTGAATTAAAAACAGAAAATGCTGGAATTACTCATGAAGTCTGGAAGCGTCTGTTGAGAATGAAAGTTTACAGATTTTCAGTAACGCCGCATTTTGCTTTTGTACCTGTGTTCACTTTTCAGTTCAATAACATTCCATGAGTCTAAAACAACTCACAGGAGGAGGAGGAGGCTCCACAAATATTTTCATCCCTAAATACAGCGGGACCCAGTGCATCAAGGCAAAAGACATGACCAGTTTTGCAACCATCTTCAGCCAGAGTCTCCAGTGGGTGATCCATCTCAGCCACCCCCTGAGATCCTCTCTATCGGAGATGCCTATCTTCAGCCAATCCAATTCACTCTGCCTGATATGAAGAAACAGCTGAAAGCACTGGATACAGCAAAGACAATAGTCCTTCACAATGTTCTGGCAATGGTACTGAAGACTTGTGCTCCAGAACTTGATGTGCTCCTAGGTAAGCGTTTCCAGTACAGATACAACACTGGCAGCTACCTGGCAATTTGGAAAATTGCCCAGGTGTATCCTGTACACAAAAAGCAGGACAAATCCAACCCGGCCAATTACCACCCCATCAGTCTACTCTCAATCATCAGTAAAGTGATGGAAGGGGTCATCAATGGTGCTATCAAGCGGCACTTGCTGAGCAATAACCTGTTCACTGATGCCCAGTTTGGGTTCTGCCCGAGCCACTCAGCTCCTGATCTCATTACAGCCTCGGTTCAAATATGGACAAAAGAGCTGAACTCCCGAGGTGAGGTGAGAGTGACTGCCCTTGACATCAAGGCCGCATTTGACCAAGTGTGGCATCAAGCGGCCCTAGCAAAACTGGAATCAATGGGAATCAGGGGGAACAATCTTCGCTGGTTGGAGTCAAACCTAGCACAAAGGAAGATGGCTGTGGTTGTTGGAGGTCAGTCATCTCAGCTCCAGGACATCACTGCAGGAGTTCCTGAGGGTAGTGTCCTCAGCCCTACCTTCTTCAGTTGCTTCATCAATGACCTTCCTTCCATCAAAACGTCAGAGGTGGGGATGTTCGCTGATGATTGCACGATGCTCAGCACCATTCATGACTCCTCAGATACTGAAGCAGTCCATGTCCAGATACAGCAAGACCTGGACAATATCCAGGCTTGGGCTGACAAGTGGCAAGTAACATTCACGCCACACAAGTGTCAGGCAATGACCATCTCCAACAAGAGAGAATCCAACCATCGCCCCCTGATGTTCAATGGCATTACCATCACTGAATTCCCCATTATCAACCTCCTGGGGGTTACCATTGACCAGAAACTGAATTGGACTAGCCATATAAATGCTGTGGCTGCAACAGCAGGTCAGAGACTAGGAATTCTGCAGAGAGTAACTCGCCTCCTGACTCCCCAAAGCCATCTATAAGGCACAAATCAGGAGTGTGATGGAATACTCCCCTGGATGAGTGCAGCTCCTACAACACTCAAGGAGCTTGACACTGACCACAACAAAGCAGCCCACTTGATTGGCACCACATCCACAAACATTCACTCCCTCCACCACTGACACACAGTAGCAGCAGTGTGTACCATCTACAAGATGCACTGCAGGAATTCACCAAGGCTCCTTCCAAACCCACGATCACTGCCATCTAGAAGGATGAGGGTAGCAGATAGATGGGAACACGACCAACTGGAAATTCCCCTCCAAGTCACTCACCATCCTTACTGTCGCTGGGTCAAACTCCTAGAACACCCTTCCTAACAGGATTGTGGGTGTACCTTTTTTTAATATATTTGTTCATGGGCTGTGGGCATCTCTGGCTAGGCCAGCATTCATTGCCCATCCCTAACTGCCCTTTTTCAGACGGCATTTAAGAGTCAACCACATTGCTGTGGGTCTGGAATAACATGGAGGCCAGATCAGGTAAGGACAGCAAATTTCCTTCCATAAAGGACAGATGGTTTCACGGTCATCAATAGACTTTTAATTCCACATTTTAATTGAATTCAAATTCCACCATGGGATTTGAACTCAGGTCCCCAGGGAACTACCCTGGGTTTTTGGGCTACTAGTCCAGTGACAATACCACTACGCCATCACCTCCCCTACATCATAGGAACTGCAGCGGTTCTAGAAGGCAGCTCATCACCACCTTCTCAAGGGTAACTAGGGATGGGCAATAAATGCTGGCTCAGCTGGATGAGTGGGGCTCTAACAACACGTAAGGAGATCAACAAAATCTGGGACAGAGCAGCCCACTTGTTTGAAACTCCATGCACCACGTTAAATGTCCACTTCCTCCACCACTGACGTTCAGTGGTAGCAGTGTGTACCATCTACAAGATGCGTTGCAGCAACTCACCAAGGCTTCTCCGACAGCAGGGAGAGGTGATGGTGTAGTGGTATTGTCACCCAGGGTAATGCTCTGAGGACCCGGGTTTGAATCCTGCCATGGCAAATGGTGGAATTTGAATTCAATAAATACCTGGAATTAAAAGTCAAATGATGATCATGAAACCATTGTCGATTGTTGTAAAAACCCATCTGGTTCACTAATGTCCTTTAGGGAAGGAAATCTGCTGGCCTCACCTGGTCTGGCCTACGTGTGGCTTAAAATTGCCCTCTGAACAAGGGCAATAAATGCTGGCTTAGCCAGCGACACCCACATCCCATGAATGAATTTTTTAAAAATAGCACCTTCCAAACCCACCCAGAAGGACAAGGGCAGCAGACACATGGGGACCCCACCATCTGCAAACTCCCCCCCAAACCACACACCATCCTGACTTGGAAATATATCACCGTTCCTTCACTGTCGCTGGTTCAAAATCCTAGAACCCTCTCCCTAACAACACTGTGGGTGCACCTACACCACATGGAGTGCAGTGGTTCAAGAAGTTGGCTTACCACCAGCTTCTCAAGGGAAATTAGGGATGGGTAATAAATGTCCACAACCCTTGAATAACTAAAAAAAATTCCAGACGACAGTGGTTCCAGCTTCCTTTCTTTGTCTTGTACCATCTCTTTCTGTTGCTCCGCTGTTCCTCTGTCAGCCTTTATCTCTCTTTCTGTCTCTTTCACTCTTTCTGTCTATCAATTTCTTTCTGTCTCGGATTCTCGGTCTATCTCACACTCTCTTTTTCTCTGTCTCACTCTCTCTCTCTCCAGCTTGAGCCGGGAGGTGAGCAGTTTGGCAGCTGTTTGCGATTTATTAACCAGTCATGGTTAAATTGGTTTATAAATTAACAGATGTTTCAACTTTATTTTTTCTTCTGGGAGTAAGGACGGTTCTGGTGCAGATCATATGTTTACATCGGTAGCAGCAAATCCTCAACTGCACCAATCATCTTTATTTAATGACTATTTCCTGTGTGTGAATTCTGCGCTGAAAAAGTAAGAGATAATAGTGTTGGAACATCTGATCGCACACTGCCAACACAGGTACATAAGAACATAAGAAATAAGAACAGGAGTAGACCATTCAGCCCCTTGAGCCTGCTCCAACATTCAATAAGATCATGGCTGATCTTCTTGTGTTTCAATTTCCACATTCCCATCTAACCCTAATAACCTTTGATTACCTTGCCTAACAAGAATCTATCTACCTCTGCCTTAAAAATATTCAATGGCCCCGCCTCCACCACCTTCTGAGGCAGTGAGTTCTAAAGTCGCACAACCCTCTGTCCCGATCAAACACTCCCAGGGCAGCTACAGCATGGGGTTAGATACAGAGTAAATCTCCCTCTATACTGTCCCTAACAAACACTCCCAGGGCAGCTACAGCACGGGGTTAGATACAGAGTAGATCTCCCTCTACACTATCCCTAACAAACACTCCCAGGGCAGCTACAGCACGGGGTTAGATGCAGAGTAGATCTCCCTCTACACTATCCCTAACAAACACTCCCAGGGCAGGTACAGCATGGGGTTAGATACAGAGTAAATCTCCCTCTACACTGTCCCTTACAAACACTGCTAAAGGAAGAGTACAGCAAGGCAGAATATTCTAAATATGTGAAGGGTAGAGATTCTGTGATCGGAATCAGTAAGTATTTGGGAGTTAAAGTCTCTCATGCCCATGGTGGCACCAGAATTTGCTCGAGTCTCCTGCTTTGATGTGGATTGTGCCTATGAGCCATGTCGAGATCTCTGTGCAGTTAGAATCCAGCCAGGCAAATGGTAAACTGTGCGTACATGGCCTCGAATCAGGAACCAAACTGCAAGTGGAATGTGAGGTGCGGATTATGTTTGGTTTATGATGTACTGGCTATCCTGATTGTCACACATTGTCCAGGTCAAATGTCAGCCTTTAACTCACAATAAGTTGCCATTTACAAAGTAGTTGTCAAGCACATCTCCCAGGCCTGGTGAGTCACCAAGGGCAGAGCTAACATCTGTACACAGGTAAACTGGGCAATCGGACTTCTGTGACTGCCACCCAATATTCTGCTCTGTTGGATGATAGAGTTAAGATTTCCAACCATACCACGTGGCACAATCACACCAAGTTAGATAGTGTCCATTTCCCTCATTGCTGGAACAGATAGGTAGGTTCTTGCTATGCACAGATTGGCTGTTGCATTTTGACAATGCACCAGAAGTAATTTATTGGTGGAATGTGCTCTGGGATTGTTTTGAATCTGTGTGGCATAAATGTAAATCCTTTTCTTTCATACCCAGTTCATGCACCTTGTTTCCCACTCACACATTCTCTAGTCCCATCTGGATGGTATCTGTAAACAAGGTATCCACTTTTGGGGCTGATTTCTGTCATGGATCATGGATCATGTTTGTATTTCACTCGTGGTTGAGCCAGTATAGACTTTCATCTCTTCTTTGGCCCAAGTCTATCCCACTATAGCAGCAATTCCCCAGGAAATGGCTGAAGGTAAAAATGCCTCCTTTAAACTATTGCGACTGCAGTCACTTTGCTCTGCTTGTGATCTTTTTGGTTCTTCCTGTTTGGTAAATTTCAGTGAGCCTCTTTGGTTGTTTAATGTCTTGTGTTGATCACAGATTCAGGAGCACTGCTGTCCGAGTGTGACTGGCAGCTGGGAGGGCTGGCAGCATTTGCCTGCTCCAAGAGGCTGAAAGCTGAAGGCAGTGTCTGACACTCCCAGCCTGCATGTGTCCAGGAGATTATCCTTGTAAATCACTGCTCTCTTACTCGCTACTATTCAGAACAAGGGTTTAGGTTAAAAGCTGTCTGAATGCATTTGGGTAGAAACAAGTTGAAGATTCAGTGCTAATGCTGACGCATATTGCAGCATCTGCTGCATTCAGAGGACTCTGGGATAATCCCACTCTGAACATTAAGGCTTCAGCATTTTCAAAGAGACTGCAAGATGTCAGAATCAAACTGAAGGAACCCAGGAAATTGGCAACAAATCCTGTGGAACAGCTCAAAGGGACTGGGGCTAGGAATCAGGGATCAGCCGGTATGTGTGCTCCTTCTCACTGTGTGGACACTCCTGGTCAGGTATGTGCGTGGAACAAGTGGTTCCTTGTCCACAGTCCACCTGTCACCTGCCTCTCTTCTGTCTAGGATCACACCTGACTAATAGCCAGGTAACTTCAGGCACCGGCTTAACACTATAGCCACTTGGCTTCCCAACTCTGTACGCACATATTCCTGGAAATTTCATGATGTGCCCTGCCACCTCCAACTGACCCAACCTCCCACCATTGATCACTGGATTTTAGTTGATGTAATTCAATTAAATTTAAAGTAGTTATGAAAATGGATAAAGATAGATCAAGAGTCAGAGTTTTCAACTGAGGAAAGGCTAATTTTACACAGATGTGACTCGGTAAAATAGACTGAAAACAGCTGCTTGAAGGTAAATCAGTGTCGGAGCAGTGGAAGGGGCTCAGAACAAAAAGGTGGGGCTCAAAAATCTAGACCCCCCACTCCTCCCTGTCCAGATGTCAAGAAGCATTCAGAGTAAGATAAAGCTGCTGTCAGACGCCAAGAGCTTAGTACTGCAGGAAGTCTAAGGACCATAAAAAGTGCAGAGGCGAAATTAAAATAGAAATTAAGAAAGCTAAGGGAGGGCATGAAAACTTATTGGCAAGGAAACCTAAGGATGTTTTATAAATGCATATAGAGCAAGAGAGTAACTCAGGAAAGAGTAGGATCAATTAGATACCAAAAAGGAAACTTGTGTGTGGAGAAGGAAGACTCGGGCATGGTTCTTAATGAAGGCTTTGTGTCTGTTTTCACAAGAGAGGGTGACAATGCAGTCATTGTAGTTAAGGAGGAGGAGTGAGAAATATTGGATGTGATAATGAGCGAGAGAGGAAGTATTAAGGTGTTTAGCATCTTTGAAAGTAGATAAATCATCAGGCCTGGATGAAGTGTATCCCAGGCTGTTCAGAGATGCGGGAGGAAATAATGGAGGCTTTGGCCATCATTATCCAATTCTCTGGCTACAGGCATGGTGGCAGGCATTGGGGGACAGCTAACATAACATTGTGCAAAAAATGAGGAAGGCATAGACTGGGTAATTACAGGTCAGTCAGCCTAACCTCAGTGGAGGCAAATTATAGAAAAAATTTCTGAGGGACAGTATGGATCGTCATTTAGAAAGGCAAGATTAATCAAGGACAATTGTGGTGATTATTGCTTTAATAAGGTCAGCCTTACTGAGTAAAGGTCACGTGGTCAGAAGGGCCAATCAACACTGAGCGTGAGGAAGCTTATAAGAGGCGGAGTTTTCCTAGTCTAGCGCGTTTATTGTAGATGAAAGCAAAATACTGCGGATGCTGGAAATCTAGAACAAAAACAAAAATACCTGGAAAAACTCAGCAGGTCTGACAGCATCTGCGGAGAGGGATACAGTTGAC
This sequence comes from Cetorhinus maximus, assembly GCF_964194155.1. NCBI lineage: Eukaryota > Metazoa > Chordata > Chondrichthyes > Lamniformes > Cetorhinidae > Cetorhinus > Cetorhinus maximus. The sequence goes on along the minus strand of NC_135903.1, from coordinate 14,054,033 downwards.
ATTATGAGTCTGTATGACCCTTCATCAGAAGCCTTGCTAGAGGCCTGCAGCTAATCCAGCAGTTCTGTCAATAAAATTCACTTTTCAACTAAAGAAGCCTCTCGGTAGTACACCTCTACATCTGGCGATGTGGATAAATGACCCTGGCGCTGTCTCTCGTCCTACAACTGTGGGTATCTCATTTTGAAGAAGGGAAAAAATATATACTCACCAGGATGCCTCTCGTTGGGTGCATCAACCCATTAAACTGCTCCACGGAGGACTGGACTCAACACATCGAGCGCCACAAGTTTTATTTCCAGGCCAACGAAATAGGGGAGGAGGCAAAGCGCAAAGCAATTCTCTTGAACATCTGTGGGAGTCAAACCCACAACCTTATTTGCAGTCTCACAGCCCCAAGCACGCCCGACTCCCAATCGTTCAGTGAGTTCGTGGATTTAGTGCAGGGCCGTTTTCAGTACAAACCATCAGTTTGCTAAGATTAAAATTTAAAATGAGGGTGAGGGCCCCAGGTGAATCGATCACGACTTATATTGCTAAGTTGAAGCAATTGTCAGAGCATTGTGATTTCGGAGCGACCTTGAACAACATGCTACGGGATCGGTTAGTTTGTGGCGTGTGCAACGATGCCATTCAGCATCGATTGCTGGCAGAAGTCAACATAAATTTTAAACGAGCAAAGGAGATAACGCTGGCCGTGGAAAACACTGAAAAAGATTCGCAGGTGTTACAGAGCTTGCAAAATAGCACCATTTACCAGTTAGGGTGGGAATCTGCAGCCAGGCGCGGCACCAAAACCGCTGGAGCAGCCACGAAGCGGGAATCAAAAAAACATACAGGAGGCAATCAGACAGCGATCCTGTGGTTGAAATGTTACCGATATGGGGGGGTAACCACACTCCTGAAACATATAGATTTAAGGAGGCCGAGTGCTAATACTGCTGCAAAAGAGGACACTTGATAAAGTAATGCAGAGCTAAGTCCAGACTGCCAAGTCACCAGCCAGCAAAGATGTTAGAAGTACATAACGTGAAAGGGCCAGAAATGGCTGATACTGACACTCACTCTCTTTTTAATCTTAAAGCGGTCAAGGCGGAACCTATTACCGTCACACTCCATGTAAATGGGAAGCCTCTAGTTATGGAGGTGGATACAGGGACATCAGCCACATGTGAGCACACATTTCGGTATTTGGGAGAAGGTACCCAACCCTTAAACCTGGAGAGAAACTTCTGCCCAGTTGAAGACTTATATGGGAGAAGCCATAAAAGTAAAAGGCACCGCCATGGTACCTGTGAGCTATGGGCAGCAGTCAGCCCATCTCCCAGTAATAATAGTGACTGGGGAAGCACCAAGCCTTCTGGGCCATGACTGGCTAAAAGAAATCAAGTTAAATTGGTCCAGTATTTTTCAAGTGCGGGCAGAAGGACTGCATTGTTAAAAAAATACGAATTAGGAAAAATTAAAGGCTTGCAAGCCAAGATTTATGTTGATCCCGAAGCAACTCCCCGATTTTTTAAGGCAAGACCAGTACCAAATGCCTTAAGGGGAAAAGCAGATGTTGAATTAAACAGGTTGGAGGAACTAGGCATCAATTTTCGGAATGGGCAGCACCTATCGTCCCCGTACTGAAACCGGATAAGGCCATCCACATTTGCGGCGATTATAAGCAAACAGTTAATCGGGCCGCCAAGTTGGATAAATTTCCAATTCCAAGAATTAAAGACTTGTACACAAAGCGGGCAGGAGGTCAGCCTGGATATGAGCCACACGTACCAGCAACTCAGCTTACATAGCACATCCCGGGGGTATGTCATAATAAACACACACACAAGCCTATTCCCATATACGCACCTACCTTTTGGTGTGTCCTTGGCATGTGCAATATTTCAAAGGACAATGGAGAGTTTGGACAGGGATTACCACAGGTTGTAGTATACCCATACGATGTCCTCAGAACTACCTCTCTGGCCACTGGAGAGATGCCAGAGGACTGGAGGACAGCCAATGTGGTACCGTTATTCAAGAAGGGAGGAAGGGATAAATCAGGGAACTGCAGGCCAGTCAGTCTAACCTCAGTGGTGGGGAAACTATTGGGAGCAATTCTGAGGGACAGAATTAATCTACACTTGGAGAAGCAGGGATTAATCAAGGACAGTCAGCCTGGTTTTGAGGGGAGGTCATGTCTGACCAATTTGATTGAATTTTTCGAAGAGGTGACCAGGTGTGTAGACGAGGGCAATGCATTTGGCGTAGTCTACTTAGACTTCAGCAAGGCTTTTGATAAGGTCCGCATGGGAGACTGATAATGAAGGTAAGAGCCCATGGGATCCAAGGCAATTTGGCAAATTGGATCCAGAATTGGCTGAGTGGCATGGAGCAGAGGGTGATGGTCGAGGGGTGTTTTTGTGACTGGATGCCTGGGTCTAGTGGGGTTCCACAGGGATCGGTGTTGGATCCCTTGCTGTTTGTGGTAATTATAAACGATTTAGACTTGAATGTAGGAGGGTCGATCAGTAAGTTTGCGGGTGACACGGAAATTGGTGGGGTGGTAAATAATGAGGAGGATAGCCTTACATTACAGGGGGATATAGACAGGCTGGTCAGATGGGCTGATCAGTGGCAAATGAAATTTAATCCTGATAAGTGTGAGGTGATGCACTTGGGCAGGACAAACAAGGCATGGGGATACACGATGAATGGTAGGACCCTGGGAAGCACTGAGGATTAGAGGGACCTTGGTGTACATGTCCACCAGTCCCTTAAGGTAGCGGGACTGGTAGATAAGGTGGTTAAGAAGGCATATGGGATACTTGCCTTTATTAGCCGAAGCATAGAATATAAGAGCAAGGAGGTTATGCTGGAACTGTATAAAACGCTGGTTAGGCCACAGCTAGAGTATTGCGTGCAGTTCTGGAATCTGCATTATAGGAAGGATATGATTGCACTAGAGAGTGTGCAGAGGAAATTTACCAGGATGTTGCCTGGGCTGGAGAGTTTTAGTTATGAGGAGAGATTGGATAGACTGGGGTTATTTTCCCTGGAGCAGAGGAGATTGAGGGGGAACATGATTGAGGTGTGTAAAATTATGAGGGACATAGATAGGGTAGACAGGAAGGAGCTTTTCCCCTTGGTGGGGGGATCAATAACCAGGGGGCATAGATTTAAGGTAAGGAGCAGGAGGTTTAGAGGGGATGTGAGGAAAAATTTTTTCACCCAGAGGGTGGTGGGAATCTGGAACTCACTGCCTGAAAGGGTGCTAGAGGCAGAAACCCTCATAACATTTAAGGAGTATTTTGATGTGCACTTGCGATGCCATGGCATACAAGGCATTGGGCCTAGTGCTGGAAAATGGGATTAGAATAGTTAGGTACTTGTTTAACTAGCACAGACTCGATGGGCCGAAGGGCCTTTTTCTGTGCTGTAGACCTCGATGACTCTATGCCTGTATGAGAGGCCGAGCATTTAGCAAATTTAGAGGAGGTATTAAAAATATTTCTGGAAGCTGGAGTCCGCCTAAAAAAGGAGAAATGCACTTCCCAAACCACCGAGGTTACCTATCTGGGTCACCGCGTAGACGCACAAGGATTACACCTCGTGGAGAAAAGGTTAAAGCAATAAAGGAGGCGCTTTCTCCCACAGATATCACCAAACTCAAATCATTTTTAGGGATGGTAAACCACTACAGGCGATTTTTACCCAACTTATCGGCTGTACTGGCTCCCTCGCACATATTGCCAAAGAAACACCACCCTGGAAGGTTCCACAGGAGGCAGCCATCAACAGAGTAAAACAGCTGCTGCATTCCTCAACCTGGTTAGAGCACTGCGACCCATCTAAAGAATTGATGTTGACTTGCGACGCCTCTCCATACGGCATTGGTGCCGTGTTGTCCGATGAAATGGACCGAGGCTCTGAGAGGCCAATAGGTTATGTATCAAGAAGCCTCTCAGTGGCCGAGGAAGGTTATTCACAGATCAAGAAGGAAGGACTGTCAATAGTCTTCGGAGTTAAAAAGTTCCACCAGTACTTACATGGCAGGCACTTTACTATCGTCTCCGATCATAAACCGCTTTGGGGCCTTTACAAAGAAGACAAGACCATCCCGCCGATCGCCTTGGCAAGAATTCAGCGATGAGCATTAATTCTGTCTGCCTACGAATAGATTTTCAAGTACCGACCTGGGACACACATAGCGAACACATGCGCCCTTAGCCGCTTACCCTTGCAAGAAAGCATCTCGCGTACTCCTGCACCCCAAGAAATCGTTGAATTTTTTTAGACACATCACCCAGCTACGCAAAGCAGATCTGGAACTGGAACCAATCAAGATCCACTTCTGCCCAAAGTGAGAGACTAGATGCCTGCAGGATGGTTAAATGAGCCAGTCTCCAACAAAATGAAATCATTTTTTACCTGCAAATACAAATTGAGTCATCAGGATGGCATCTTACTCTGGGGAACAAGAGAGGTCAGTCGTTCCTGTACCAGGCTCCTAACCGAATTACACAGCACTCGTCCTGGTATTTCTAAAACGAAAATGCTCGCCAGAAGTTATGCATGGTGGCCTGGTATAAATGCAGATATCGAGAAGCTAGTCAAGCGCTGTCAACAGTGCCAACTGCAGCAAAAGTTGCCAACCACAACCCCACTACACCCTTGGGAATGGCCTAGCCGGCCATGGGTATGGATCCATACAGACTACGTGGGTCCATTCCTGGGCACAATGTCTTTGCTTATAATTGACACACACTCAAAATGGATGGAGAATTTTGAGGTGAAGTCACCCGCGTTGCAAGCTACCATCGAGAGGTTAGGCCAGTGCTTTTGGATTCTCAGGTATCAGTCAACGGAGCCATATTTACAAGTGCTGGGTTTCAGAACTTCACCAATCTAAATGGCATTGAACACATCCAAACTGTGCCTTACCACCCAGCATCAAACGGACGAGCCGAGAGAGCCACCCAAACTTCCAAAAAAATTGTCGGCAGGAACCTTGATAGCCAAAAGCTCACGCTTCCTTCTTAGCTACTGCACGACTCCACATGCAACAACGGGAGTTCCATCAGCAGAACTTCTTACCAAGCGTCGTCTCAAAACGAGACTGAGCCTCTTATTTCCAAATTTGCCAGAGAGGGTAGAGAAGAACCAAGGTAATCAGAAAACAAGCCACGATTTGCATGGGAGGCCCTGAAATCTATAATAGATGAAGCCGTATTTGTAAGAAACTTCAGTAGCAGTCCAAGTTGGATCCCAGGAATTATTGTCTGTGAGGCCGGTCCCCTTTCATACCAAGTAGACGTGGAGGGCCAAATCATTTGTAAACATGTGGCTCACCTGAGGAGCAGGGAGACGCTTCCACAGTCAGTGTCGCCACCAAAGGATGTTATCGAACCCATAAACACTGAAGTACCTGATTGACCTGTTTTAGACATAAATGATGTCTCCATTGAATCAAATAGTGATGAACTGCCTGTGCCAAAAGAGGTACCCATTACCGCAGTTCCTGTTAGTGTCAATCCTGTAGGAGAGCCTCAGACTGTAGAATTACACTGCTCTACCCAGAACAGAAAATCCCCTCAATGACTTGATTTGTAATTACTGGGCCTTTGTATATCTGAATTCATGACAAAGTGCCAGTGTGCTTATTTCTAAGATTTTTGATTTTTTTTTCTATTCATCTGTATAAAATAATTTGTATGAATGAGGAAGGTAAAACAAGGAATTAAAGGGGGAGGGATGTGGTAATTGTTGCTTTAAGGCCAGCCTGACTGAGTAAGGGTCACGTGGTCAGAACAGCCAATCAACACCGAGCATGGGGAAGCTTATAAGGGGCAGAGTTTTCCTAGCCTACAGTGTGTATTGTAGCTTTGCAAAAGGCCTGTAGCTAATCTAGCAGCTCTGTAAATAAAGTTCGTTGTTCAATTAAAGACGCCTCTCAGTAGTACATCTCTACAGCAATCAACATGGATTTGTTAAAGGGAAGTTCTGTCTGACTAACATGATTGAATTTTTAGAGGAAGTAACAAGGAGGGTCAATAAGGGCAACATGTTTGATGTAGTCTATGTGGATTTCAGTTTATAACAAGGTTCCCCATGGCAGACTGATCAGAAAACTAAAAACCCCTGGGATCCAAGGGAGAGTGACAAGTTGAATCCAAACCAGGCTCAGAAACAGAGAGCAAAGCGTTAGAGTTGACAGTTTCTTTGAGGCTGGATGGCTGTTTCAAGTGAGGTTACAAAGATCTCAGTACTGGGTCCCTCAGGTGCTGGCAGATATCAATGATTTGGACTTAAATGTAGGGGGCATGATTAAAAAGTTTGCAGGTGATATAAAAATTGGGCCATGATGTTGATGGTTTAGACGACAGGAAGATATCAATAGACTGGTCAGGTGGACAGCAAAGTAGCAAATGGAATTCAATCCGGACAACTGTGGGGAGGACAAACAAAACAAGGAAATAAATGGTGGGATTCTGAGAAGTGTCGAGGAACAGTGGGACTTAGAAATGTATGTCCGCAGATCCCTGAAGGTAGCAGTGTTCCAGTACAGCTACAACACTGGAATCTACCTGACAATGTGGAAAATTGCCCAGGTATGTCCTGTGCACAAAAAGCAGGACAAATCCAACCCGGCCAATTACTGCCCATCAGTCTACTCTCCATTATCAGTAAAGTGATTGACAGTGCTATCAAGCGGCACTGAGTAAGCAATACTCGGCAATTACCTGCTCACCGACGTTCAGTTTGGGTTCCGCCAGGGCCACTGAGTTCCTTACCTCATGTCCAAACATGGACAAAAGAGCTGAACTTCAGATGTGAGGTGAGAGTGACTGCCCTTGACATCAAGGCAGCATTTGACCAAGTGTGGCATTAAAGAGCCCTAGCAAAGCTGGAGTCAATAGGAATCAGGGAGAAAACTCTCCGCTGGTTGGAGTCATACCTAGCACAAAGGAAGATGGTTGTGGTTGTTGGAAGTCCGCCATCTCAGCTCCAGGACATCACTGCAGGAGTTCCTCAGGATAGTGCCCTCGGCCCAACCATCTTCATCATGCTTCATCAATGACCTTCCTTCCATCATAAGGTCAGAAGTGGGGATGTTCGCTGATGATTGCACAAAGTTCAGCACCATTTGTGGTACCTCAGATACTGAAGCGGTCCATGTCCAAATGCAGCAAAACCTGGACAATATCCAGGCTTAGGCTGACAAGTGGCAAGTAACATTTGTGCTACACAAGCGTCAGGCAATGACCATCTCCAACAAGGGAGAACCTAACCATCACCTATTGACATTCAATGGCATTACCTTCGCTGAGTTCCCCCACTATCAACATCCTGGGGTTTACCATTGACCAGAAACTGAACTGGACTAGCCATATAAATACTGTGGCTACAAGAGCAGGTCAGGTGAGTAACTCACCTCCTGACTCCCCAAAGCCTGTCCACCATCTACAAGGCACAAGCCAGGAGTGTGATGGAATACTCTCCACTTGCTTGGATGAGTGCAGCTCCAACAGCACTCAAGAAGCTCGACACCATCCAGGACAAAGCAGCCCGCTTGATTGGCACCACATCCACAAATATGCATTCCCTCCACCACTGACGCACAGTAGCAGCAGTGTGTACCATCTACAGAGTGCACTTCAAATTGTCGTTTGGTAGTATAGAATTTGAGTATTGCTGAATAAAGAGACATGTCAAAGTTTTTCATCTCGCACTCACCAGGACACACAAGAATAACAATATGAGGGGAAAATAACAATTTATATTGTATGTATGGGAAGAATACACAGTGCCTTGTTCTTTGCAGAAAGAACATGTACACAAATTGTGCCTGTTTCAGCCAAACAAAATAAGTGACAGCCATTCGTTGACTCATTTCTCAGGGCAACACCTTGACCAATCAGGGTCAAGCTGCCTGGATTAAATTGCAAACAATGCTTGGCAGTTAACTGTCAGTCACCATCAGTGGTGCATTCTCCATGGCAATGCCACTTGCCAATCAATCAGCACTCTCCTCACATGGTATAAGTTGTTGTTTCCCCCCTTATATTGGTATTCTTTCCAGTGTCCTGATGAGTGCAAGACAAAAAGCTTAGGCATGTCTCTTTTCTCAGCAATACTCCAGATGCACTGCAGGAATTCACCAAGGCTCCTTCAACAGCACCTTCCAAACCCACGACCTCTACCATCTAGAAGGACAAGGGCAGCAGATACATGGGAACACCACCATCTGCAAGTTCCCCTGCAAGCCACTCACTGACTTGGAAATATATCGGCCGTTCCTTCACTGTCGCTGGGTCAAAAGCCTGGAACTCCCTCCCTAACAGCGCTGCGGGTGTACCTACAGCACACGGACCGCAGCGCAGCTCACCACCACCTTCTCAAGGGCAACTAGGGATGGGCAACAAATGCTGGCCCAGCCAGCGACGCCCACATCCCACGAAAGAATTTTAAAAAAAGGAATGGTGGTGAGGAAGGCGAATGGGTTACTTTCCTTTCATAACTGGCATGTAAGAGCAGGTAGGTTTTCTGGAGCTGTGGAAGGTGCTGGTTAGATTGCATGCTGAAGTACTGCATGTAGTTCTGCTTACCATGTGACAGGAAGGACGTGATCAGAGGATACAGAGGAGATTTATGAATATATTGCTGGGATTGGATCATGTTGGTGATGAGGAAAGATTGGATAGAGTGGGTTTATTTCCTTTGGAACACAGAAGGCTGAGGGGAGATTTAACTAAGGTGGATAAAATCATGAGGGTCCTAGAGGGGGTGGATAGGAAGGGTCTGTTTGCCTTAGCAGAGAGGTCAATAGCCTGCGGAATAGATTTAAAGTAATTGTAGAGGGAAGTGGAGCAGAAATTTGGATAAACTCTTGAGGTGTCCTAATCCTCAAAGTTGCAAATCAGGAGGTGGAAAGCAGAGATCAGGCTGATGACACGCCCATCAATGCAAAGCCCCACCCCTACTCTCCTCCTATTGGTCGTCCCACCCGCGGGATTGGAAGGTTAGCACTCTCTGATTGGATGATTTTTGACTGTCGGTCAAACTGCCTGATTGTCCCACGTCAGATACACATCTTCAGGGTGGACAGTGAATTGGGGGGTGGGGGAGAGACACGATCCCAGGGAAGGGGCAATGGATGTGTGAGGATTCAATCACTGGACTGCAGGAGTGTCTGCTGTAGGACATTGGAGTGCAAAGGGCAGATTTCCACAGCATGTGGGAGTTTATCAGTGAGCTGTGACTGTGTTTCCTGGGTACTTTTAACCTTTAAATGATCCAAACTCAAATAGCCAGATCCTAAAAAAAGCAAAACAAAGTGGGATTGAGCCAGTGCAGTGAGTGAAGCTGTGAATTATGGTGGAGGCTGACCTCTACTGGAGTAAAGCAGAGTTACAGCTTGGGCTTCCGCACTGGACCCTTCTTCTGTGGCTATCGTCCTCAGGCCCTGCAGCAAGCTCTGTGCTCAGTAAGCTGCGTTTCATTTCATCACTGGCAGACCTCACTGAAAGAATTGTTTACAGATTGGGTCCGGTAACAGGCGCAGCTTCTAGGGGTAGGAACTGCCTGTGCAACGGCAGTGCATTCAATCAGAATTGGACCAGGGGCATGTCGAGCCCAGAGCAGAGCAGAGCAGGGCCAGCGGGTAAGAGAGATGCGGGGCAGTGATAAAGGTGTAGAGCAGGGAAAGGAAGTGGGATGAGAGAGGTGGGGGGCGAAATGCAGGGTTATGCGAAGTATGCATAACCCCTGTTATGTGCAATGTTTTTTCAGTGTTAAAAATTACTTTATAAGATTTGAAAGTTCATATTGATGCTGTTTCTGTGCGTGAGGTTTGAAAATGGTATCTTCAGTAAAATAATTTAGAAATTAATTAATTTGTTTTCTTAGCAACCACCACCCCCCACCCACCCAACTGTATAAATAATTCTCGATTTAAGACATTTAAAACGCTGCAGAACGAGTAATCAGATCCTTTTGCAGCTCTTGCCCAGACACAGTAAAAAAAAAATCAGATGTTCGTAACTTTGCTGTGAAACTTACATTCTCTAAATTTTTAAATTCTTTAAATTTTTTAAATTCTTATTTGCAGATATGTTGGAAAAACAGTTATATGCTCAGAAAGACATGAAGGAGAATTTTTGCTATCTACCCAGTTGTTGTGATCTGGAATGCATTACGTGGGTGAGGGTGAGGGCGAGGGGTGGAAGGCAGATTCAGTAATAACTTTCGAACGTGAATTGGATAAATACTTGAAGAGGAGAAATGTTCAGGGTTTCAGGGAAGGAGCAGGGTTGGACAATAACTGGATAATTCTCTCCAAGAGCCAAATGGTCGTCTTCTGTGCTGTGTGATTCTATCATTCAAAATAAGGGTTTGAGCTGAGATAGAAATCTATCTCTGCAAACAATCGCTGCCTGTGATTTATAAATATTATCTCAGTATAAAACTGCCGCCATTGTTCCTTACAGAATAAAAAAAATCTTTTAAAATGCTGTCCTCTAACCACTTTATGGTCGATCTGGAAGTTTCTGGGATTGGTCACAGAATTTCTGAATTCAATGATTTCCGTCATTGCCTCGTTTATATAGAGAAGGGTTCAAGGATGTGACTGGTTGTTCAAGGAGACCGAGTTCAGGGCACACATACAGGCACTCGCCCCCAAACATAACACACTCACTATATTACTGTGAAACTTGGAGTCTTTGAACTTTTCATTGCATTTAAAATCTTATTTTAGACATTAGAAATTTCAGTTACAGAGAAAAAAAAATGAGAGAATAGGATTGCGTTTTATTGAGTGATTTGATTGGTTTCCTCTGCTCGGCTACACCTAAATAAATTAATATTTGAGTGACGTGATTTGCATATCCGTCAATCATCTGCAAGAAATTTGCATTGGCTTTGAATAAATTAAATGGGAAATTTGAATACGAGCCAATTTGCACTGCAATTATTTGAATAATTTGAATATAGAGATTAGCATCTAAGAGGTGTTATGTGGAGATGTTGTGGAGGGAGAGTGACAAAGAAAGCTGTTTCTTTACAATTACTAGCCAATCACTGATTATGTTGCCTCAGTTGGTTGAAGGATACGTTATACAATGTAGTGTTATCAGATTCATGATTTGCAATGACCGAATAAATTCAATTCTATTTTGATTACATGGAACTTTAAAAGTATTGGATGGGCAGATATTTCCTCAAATATAATACTGAGGAGACCAAAGTCATTGCCTTCAAGATAAAAGCAAAATACTGCGGATGCTGGAAATCTGAAAAAAACAGAAAATGCTTAAGTTTTTCCAGCATTTTCTGTTTTTATTTCATTGCCTTCTATCCCTACCACAAACTCCTTTCACTAGCCACTGACTCCAACTCTTTCCCTGGTCACTTTGAGGCTGAACCAGAGTGTTCACAATCTCATCTGCTCTAATCCTGTGCTTTCAATCCCATATGGTCTCCATCATCAAAACTGCCTTATTCCAGCTCAGTAACATTGCCCTGTCTCTCCTTCTGCCTCATCTGATGTGACTGTGCTGATGCCATCCCAAACTAATCCCACTGCCCCGCTCTCCCCATATCCCTGTATCAATCCCAAACTAATCCCACTGCCCCGCTCTCCCCATATCCCTGTATCAATCCCAAACTAATCCCACTGCCCCGCTCTCCCCATATCCCTGTATCAATCCCAAACTAATCCCACTGCCCTGCTCTCCCCATATCCCTGTATCAATCCCAAACTAATCCCACTGCCCTACTCTCCCCATATCCCTGTATCCATCCCAAACTAATCCCACTGCCCCGCTTTCCCCATATCCCTGTATCAATCCCAAACTAATCCCACTGCCCTACTCTCCCAATATCCCTGTATCCATCCCAAACTAATCCCACTGCCCCGCTTTCCCCATATCCCTGTATCCATCCCAAACTAATCCCACTGCCCCACTTTCCCCATATCCCTGTATCAATCCCAAACTAATCCCACTGCCCTGCTCTCCCAATATCCCTGTATCCAACCCAAACTAATCCCACTGCCCCGCTTTCCCCATATCCCTGTATCAATCCCAAACTAATTCCACTGCCCCACTCTTCCACTTGTTATTTCTTAGAGCAGGGCAGTGGGATTAGTTTGGGATGGATACAAGGCTATTGGGAGAGTGGAGCAGTGGGATTAGTTTGGGATGAATACAGGGCTATTGGGAGAGTGGAGCAGTGGGATTAGTTTGGGATGGATGCAGGCAAACTGGCATCGGGTAAATAAAGTCAAGGAGTTAAATGCGTGGCTCAAAAATTGGCGTGGGAGGAATGGGTTTCAGTTCATGGGGCACTGGCACCAGTACTGCGGAAGAAGGGAGCTGTTCCAGTGGAACGGGCTTCACTTGAACTGTGCTGGGACCAGTGTCCTGGTGAATTGAATAACTGGGGCTGTAGAGAGGGCTTTAAACTAAATAGAGTGGGGGGGGCGGGTTCTGGAGAGGGGATACGTATGCTTACAAAGCAAAAGGATATGGCAGTTTTGCAGGGTAACTATTTAGGCAATGATACCCAGAGTGTGACAGGAAAGGAAAGAGGGTACAAACATAAAAAAAAGCAGCAAATAGGGTCAAAGGGGGAGAAAATGGTAGAAAGGCAAAATTAATGGCTCTTTAGTTAAATACATGTAGTATTCGGAACAAAATAAATGAATTAATAGCATAAATAGAGGTTAATGGGTACGATCTTATTTCCATTACGGAGACATGGTTACAAGGAGACCAAAGCTGGGAACTAAATATTCAGGGGTATGTGACTTTTCGAAAGGACAGGCAGGAAGGAAAGGGTTGTGGGGTAGCTTTGTTAGTACGAGATGGAATAAGTGTGATAGCAAGAAATGATCTTGGATTGGAAGATATAGAATCCATATGAGTGGAGATAAGAAATAATAAGGGGAAGAAAACATTGGTGGGAGTAGTCTCTAGGCCCCCTAACAGTAGCTATGCTGTAGGACAGAAATTAAATCAGGACATAATGAGGGCATATAAAAAAGGCAGTATATTAATCATGGGTGACTTTAATCTTCATATAGATTGGGAAAATCAAATTGGCAAAGGTAACCACGAGCAAGAATTCATAGAGTGCATTCAGGACAGTTTCCTGGAACAATATGTTGTGGATCCAACCAGGGATCAGGCTATTTTGGATCTGGTAATGTGTAATGAGGCAGGTTTAATAAATGATCTCAGAGTAAAAGATCCCCTAGGAAACAGTGACCATAACATGGTAGAATTTAGCATTCAGTTTGATTGAGAGAAACTTGGGTCGGAAACAACTGTGCTAAACTTAAATAAGGGTAATTACAAAGGAATGAGGTCAGAGTTGGCTGGAGTGGACTGGGAAAGGAGTTTAGCAGAAAAGACGGTAAATGAACAATGACAGACGTTAAAGAAAATAGTTCAAGACTCACAACAAAGCTATATCCCAGTGAGGAAGAAGGATTCTAGGAAGGGGATAAACCAACCATGGTTAACCAAGGAAGTTAAGGATAATATCAAATTGAAAGGATAAACATACAATGTGGCAAAGATTAGGGGTAAGCCAGGCAATTGGGAAAATTTTAAAAACCAACAAAAGATGACCAAAAAAAAAAGAGGGAGAAAATAAACTTTGAGGGTAAACTAGCAAGTAATATAAAAACGGACAGTAAGAGTTTCTTTAAATATATAAAAAGGAAGAGAGAGGTCAAAGTAAACATAGGCCTTTTAGAGAATGAGGCTGGGGAAATAATAATGGGGAACCAGGAAATGGCAGAGGAGTTGAATAAATATTTTGCATCAATCTTCACGGTAGAAGACACTAATAGCATTCCAAAAATACTAAATAATCAAGGAGCAAAAGAGAGGGAGGAAATAAATACAATAACTATCACTAGAGAAAAAGTACTCAGGAAACTAATCAGACTAATAGCCGATAAATCCCCTGGACCTGATGGGTTGCATCCTAGGATATTAAAGAAAGTAACTACACAAATAGTGGCCACACTGGTAGTAATATTCCAAGAATCCTTAGATTCTGGAAAAGTCCCAGAAGATTGGAAAACTGCCAATGTAACACCCTTATTCAAAAAGGGAGGGAGAACAAAAAACAGGTAAATATAGGCCAGTTATCTTAACATCTGTAATTGTGAAAACATTAGAGTCTATTATAAAGGATGTAATAGCAGAGCATTTAGAAATGCATAATATAATCAAGCAGAGTCAGCATGGCTTCATGAAGGGGAAATCATACCTGACAAATTTATTAGAATTCTTTAAGGAGGTAACAAGCAGGATAGATAAATGGGAACCAGTAGATGTAATATATTTGGATTTCCAGAAGGCATTCAATAAGGTAAGGCACATAAGGCTACTTAATAAGATAAGAGCCCATGGTGTTGGGGGTAGTATATTAACATGGACAAAGGATTGCTAGCTAATAGAAGACAGTTGGGATAAGGGGGGCATTTTCAGGATGGTAACCTGTAATCAGAGGAGTGCCACAGATATCAGTGCTGGGGCCACAATTATTTACAATATATATTAATGACTTAGATGAGGGAAGTGAATGTACTATCGCCAAGTTTGCAGATGACACAAAAATAGGTAAGAAGGCAAATGATGAGGGTGACACAAAGAGTTTACGGAGGGACATAGACAGGTTAAGTGAGTGGGTAAAAACTTGGCAGATGGAATATGATGTGGGAAAATGTGAGGTTATGCACTTTGGCAGGAAGATTAGAGGAGCTGAATATTATTTAAATGGAGAAAGACTGCAGAAAGCTGCGACACAATGGGTTTTGGGACTCCTCATGCATGAATCCCAAAAAGCTAACGTACAAGTTCAGCAGGTAATAGGGAAGGCAAATGGAATGTTGACCTTTATTTCAAAGGGAATGGAGTATAAAAATAGGGAAGTCTTGCTAAAACTGTACAAGGCACTAGTTAGACCACACTTAGAATACTGTAAACAGTTTTGGTCCCCTTATCTAAGGAAACATATACGAGCATTGGAGGCAGTCCAGAGAAGATTCACTAGGTTGATCCCGGGTATGAAGGGATTTTCTTATGAGGAGAGGTTGAGTACGTTGAATCTGTACTCTTTGGAGTTTAGAAGAATGAGAGGCGACCTTATTGAAACATATAAGATTCTTAGGGAGCTTGACAGGGTGGATGCTGAGAGGCTGTTTTCCCTTGTGGGAGAGTCTAGGACCAGAAGGCATAATCTCAGAGTAAGGAGTCACCCATTTAAGACAGAGATGAGGAGGAATTTCTTCTCTCAGAAGTTAGTGAATCCGTGGAATTCTTTACCGCAGAGGGCTGTAGAGGCTGGGTCGTCAAGTATATTCAAGGCTGAGACAGACAGATTTTTAATCAGTAAGGGAATCAAGAGTTGTGGGGAAAAGGCAGGAAAGTGGAGTTGAGGATTATCAGATTAGCCATGGTCTTATTGAATGGCAGAGCAGACTCGATGGGCTGAATGGCCTGCTTCTGCTGCTACGTCTTATGGGCTCTCCCAATGGCCCTGTATCCATCCCAAACTAATCCGAATTCAGTGCCCAGCGGGGGTACAGTGAGGACACCACTGGAATGTTCCTGATGTTGGAGCGGACACTCAGTGAGTGTGGAACCCAGTGAATCCATGGAGGCAGTCTTATTGCACAGCTGATCCATGTGGGGTCGGAACCCTGATTCCCGAAAATAATCTATCAGCAGATGCTTCTACCCTGAATCTCAGAGTGTGAGACTAAATCTCTGGGTTGGATTTTCCTAGCAGGCATTGGGCCTATATGGGGGTTCCGATTCTCCTCACGTTGGCAGCACACCCTCCAGTGCAACCTTCTGGGAGGCAGCTTCCTAATTGACCACCTCCATATATGCCACCCTTATTAAGGAGCTGTGGAAGCTGCTGAGTCAGGCTAACATGAGAGAGGCATTTCCTGTTACCTATGGGGAAGTTTTTTTTATTCTTTCACCGAATGTGGTTGTTACAGGCTAGGCAGGTATTTATTACCCATCCCTAGTTGCCCTTGAGAATGTGGTGGTGAGCTGCCTTCTTGAATTGCTGCAGTCCCTGTGGTGTAGGTACACCCACAGTGCTGTTAGGGAGGGAGTTACAGGATTTTGACCCAGCAACAGTGAAGGAACGGCGATATATTTCCAAGTCAGGGTGGTGAATAACTTGGAGGGGAACTTCCAGGTGGTGGTGTTCCCATGTGTCTGCTACCCTTGGCCTTCTAGATGGTAGTGGTCGTGGGTTTGGAAGGTGCTGTTGAAGGAGCCTCGATGAGTTGTTGCATTGCATCTTGTAGATGGTACACACTGCTGATACTGTTTGTTGGTGTTGGAGGGATTGAAAGTTTGTGGATGTGGTGCCAATCAAGCGGGCTGCTTTGTCCTGGATGGTGTCAAGCTTCTTGAGTGTTGTCGGAGCTGCATTCATTCAGGCAAGTGGGGAGTATTCCATCACATTCCTGACTTGTGCCTTGTAGATGGTGGACATACTTTGGGGGGTCAGGAGGTGAGTTACTCGTCGCAGGATTCCTAGCCTCTGACCTGCTCTTGCAGCCACAGTCATTATATGGCTGGTCCAGTTCAGTTTCTGGTCAATAGTAACCCCCAGGATGCTGAAGGTGGGGGATTCAGTGATGGTAATGCCATTGAATGTCAAGGGGCGATGGTTAGATTCTCCTTTATTGGAGATGGTCATTGCCTGGCAGTTGTGTGGTGAGGATGTTACTTGTCAACAAGCTAAGTCAACAAATAAAGTGGCTCGAAGCTGTGAGGGCCATCAGGGGAGGGTAAATCTCTCCACAGGTGTAGTGACAGATGAGCACACAGTGGGGGAAAATACCAGTTCCAGCACCAAATGGCCTCTAAGTGGGGCTTCAATTGCCCTAACTGGCTTTGTGCCTCCGTGGAGCGGACACCATCCCTATGGCCTCAGGTAGCAACGAGTTGGGGATTTGTGCCCCCAGGGCTGGGAAACGCAGCCCGGTGAAGCTGTCTCACCCGGGAGCCAGTGCTGAAGGTGTCAGTGTGGTGGCTGCAGGTGACCTTGGCACTGAAATCATTAGAGGAAGGAGTTTAAATGAATCGGGTCCACTCCCCACTCAGCGATCAGTGTCTCAGTCTCTGAGGTAATGGAATTATCACTTGATCATCAGGCACAGATTCTGTTTTTTTTTCATTTTTCTAATTGCTCTGTTTCACCACATGTTCTTGGCTTCTCTCCCCAGCAGTTCCTGTGACACTTTGTGCTGATAAAGGTCAGCAGGTCCCAGATGACCTCACATTCCAGCACTAACTGCTATTTTTAATGAATAGTTTGCTGCTGATCCAACAAATTACTTTCATTCTGCTCTAATCTGACACTTCCTGGGTCCAGACAATAGGTTCCTGCTCCTGGGTCTAAACACTCCAATCTGTTCTTCAAGAAGCTCATTACTAGCCTGTCCCTCACTCACAGATCTATAATTCATGGCTCTCCTGCTGCTTGGCATGTAGCGCTGATGGTGGCGAGAGCAAAACCTTTGGGATCATCATCTCGGAGAGACGCAGGGAGAGAGCAGAGCAGCTACAGGAGAACCCGTCAGCCTCAGACACAGGACGAAGCATCGAGAGAGCTGCACTGGCGTGGGGCAGCAGCTGACTCTGCTATAAATTGACCGAGTCTCGCAGCTCAGACAGGAGAGAAACATGGAACCGAGAAACAGGAAAAAAATCAATTTCTCAGTGCCCGTGACTGCCAATCACCTGGATGCCAGAGCAGTGGAGAAGGTAAGACTCTGACGATATTTATAATTCCCCTGTTTTATTCAGTAAACTTCTCTCAATAACCCTGACACTGAGGTCAGTGATAGATTTATTCTTCAATCAGCCTGTGTGTGTTTAAGCTGGAAGCAGAATCGCTCCAAGACTTTAAGCTGGAGATTTACTCACTAATACAGCAGATTTCCTGGAAAATAACTTTTAAACTCCTTGTAGCATCAAAAACCTTTTCCTCTAATGATGGCACTGCCCCAAACCCACTAATCCCCAATGTCCCAACCCCAAACTCAAACCAATCAAACCCCCCATCCCAACCTCATTTCCATTTCCATCTTCAGTCTCAAACTCAACCCTCAACCCACCCCCAACCTTAACCTCAACCCCCAGCCTCTAACTCCAGATCCAGTCCAGTCCCCTGCACCTGAACCTTGATTTATGAACTGGGCCTGGGGAAGGGTTTGGGGTTGGACCCTGGGGTAAGGGTTGGACCCTGGGGAAGGGGTTGGGGCTTAGCCTCTGGGGTTTAGGGACTGGGATCTGGGTGTGATATGCCTCTAATACTAACAAGTTAGTTCACTCTATGGGGAGGTGATGTCGTAGTGGTATTGTCGCTGGACTAGTAATCCAGAGACCGAGGGTAATGCTCTGGGGATCCGGGTTCGAATCCCACCACGCCAGATGGTGGAGTTAAACAATTGGTTCACTAATGTCCCTTTAGGGAAGGAAATCTGTTATCTGATCTCAGTTGTATCAAACCGCTACAAAGTCACAAAAAAGGAACTACGTTCTTAACAGCACTGTGGGGTGTACTTACACTGCATGGACTGCAGAGGTTCAAGAAGGCAGCTCACCAACACCTTCTCAAGGGCAACTAGGGATGGGCAATAAATTCTGGCTCAGCTTCATTCCGTGAATGAATAAAAAGTTAGTTCACTGTATGTTTGAAACTGTGGTGAGGCCTAGTGAACCTAGGCTGTCTTAGTTGTGAGGCAGTGGCCCTGCTCCCTCTGGGACTGGATTAAAGATGCTGATGAACTGCAGACCAGAGTAATCAGAAACCTGATCAGCATTTGAGGAGTATTAGGAATAGGCCATTCAGCCCCTCAAGCCTGCTTCAGCATTCAATAAGATCATATCTGATTGTGGCCTTGACTCCCTTGTCACCAAGAATCTATCTAACTCAGCCTCAAAATATTCAATGACCCAGCCTAAATCATTAAGATAAAAGCTAAAAAACTGTGGATGCTGGAAATCCAAAACAAAAATACCTGGAAAAACTCAGCAGGTCTGACAGCATCTGCGGAGAGGAACACCGTTAACGTTTTGAGTCCGTATGACTCTTCAACAGAACTAAGGAAAAATAGAAAAGAGGTGAAATATAAGCTGGTTTAAGAGGGGGAGTGGTGGGACAGGTAGAGCTGGATAGAGGGCCAATGATAGGTGGAGATAACCAAAAGATGTCACAGACAAAAGGACAAAGAGGTGTTGACGGTGGTTATATTATCTAAGGAATGTGATAATAGGTGACATTAAGGGTAGAAAGCAGGACGAGCAAGGTACAGATAGCCCTAGTGGGTGGGGAGAAGGGATCGAAATAGGCTAAAAGGTAGAGATAAAACAATGGATGGAAATACATTTAAAAATAATGGAAATAGGTGGGAAAATAAAAATCTATATAAATTACTGGAAAAAAGGGGGATCGGAAAGGGGGTGGGGATGGAGGAGAGAGTTCATGATCTAAAATTGTTGAACTCAATATTCAGTCCGGAAGGCTGTAAATCATTACTTGGGGAAGAGAATTCCACAGACTAACAGCCCTCCTAGAGAAAAAAATCTGTCTTAAATGGGAGACCCTTTATTTTTAAACCATGTCTCCTAATTCTAGTCTCTCCCACATGGGGAAACATCCTTTCAGCATCCACCCTGTCAAGTCCCCTTATTAAGAACACATCAGGGTGACTTTCTCATCACAACAACTGTCTCCTGTTTATTTCTGTAGATTCGAAGACGGAGACCAACTCCGGCAACACTGTTCAGGGTCTCCGATCATTCATCTCCAGGTAACTGATAATACCACAGCCAGCATGGTAATGGCACAGGGAGTGGGGAGTGAAACCAGAGCTTTCACAGGCTCTGGCAAGACTGGTGATCAATGCGAGAGACCAGAAACCAGGGCAACAATGAAGGAACAGCGCTCACAGCCTTCACCCTCCCTAACCCCCTCCCCTACCCCATCACCATCCCTCCCTCCCAGCTTGCCCACCCCCCATTCCCCTCACTCCCATTGCTCCAACTTCTCATATCCCACAGTACCTCCCTCCTCCCTGCCCCTCACCCACTCACCACTTTCCCAACACCATCCCCCCAAAGGAGTGTCCCTCACAAAGGTCGGGGTTCACATGCATCAGGAAACCCTGGCCCTCACTCTGGTGGCCTCCTGCACCAGTCAGCAGTACCTGTCTCAGAATGATCTCCCAGTGCAGAGTGAGGGATCACCTAGTTTCAGAGAGTGATACAGTAGAGAATACAGAGGCCATTCACCCATTGTGCCTGTGATGGTTCTCTATCCAATGAGTCCTACCCGCCCTGCCCTTCCCCCAGAGCCCCGTAAAGATTTCTCCTTCGTGTATTTATCCAATTCTCTTTTGAAAATTATTACTGAATCTGCTTCCACCACCCTTTCAGGCAGCACATTCCAGATCATAACAACTCACTACTTTATTTTATCCAATTGACACACAATCTGCTGACTATTCCCAGTGATACCAATATAACTGCAATCAGACTCAAAAGTTAAAGCCAAAGGGGCTTAAAACAGATGCTGGGTGAAGGGGAATAAGCAGCAAAGAGGGATGGTGTCACTATGCAGTAGCGGTCTGATTAACTCACACTGTGCTTATGTTTCCATCACACAAACTTCTCACATTTTTTCCTTTTCTTTTTTCTCTAGAAGAGGAACCAATTCTTCATCAGGTCAGTCTGATATTATTGGCTTTGGCACTGGGTTATGTTGAGTGTCTTTCCAGAACGACACCTGAGTGATTATCCCTCCCTAGCACAGGTTCACTAACCTATCCTCATGAATGGTGTTCTCTGCTCCCCGGGACTCAGTCCCAAACTATGTGGGGCTCTCTGCTCCCCGGGACTCAGTCCCACCCCTTGTGGGGCTCTCTGCTCCCCGGGACTCAGTCCCACGCTGTGTGGTGCTCTCTGCTCCCCGAGACTCAGTCCCACACTGTGTGGTGCTCTCTGCTCCCCCGGGACTCAGTCCCACACTATGTGGTGCTCTCTGCTCCCCGGGACTCAGTCCCACACTATGTGGTGCTCTCTGCTCCCCGGGACTCAGTCCCACACCGTGTGGTGCTCTCTGCTCCCCGGGACTCAGTCCCACACCGTGTGGTGCTCTCTGCTCCCCGGGACTCAGTCCCACACTGTGTGGTGCTCTCTTCTCCCCGGGACTCAGTCCCACACTATGTGGTGCTCTCTGCTCCCCGGGACTTAGTTCCACACTGTGTGGTTCCCTCGGGACTTAGTCCCACGCTGTGTGGTGCTCTCTGCTCCCTGGGACTCAGTCCCACACTATGTGGTGCTCTCTGCTCCCCGGGACTCAGTCCCATGCTGCATAGTGTTCTCTGCTCCCCCGCGGCACAGTCCCACACTGCGTAGTGCTCTCTGCTCCCTCGGGACTCAGTCCCACGCTGTGTGGTTCCCTCAGGACTTAGTCCCACACTATGTGGTGCTCTCTGCTCCCCGGGACTCAGTCACACACTGTGTGGTGCTCTCTGCTCCCCGGGGCTCAGTCCCACACTGTGTGGTGCTCTCTGCTCCCCGAGACCCAGTCCCACACTATGTGGTGCTCTCTGCTCCCCCGGGGCTCAGTCCCACACTGTGTAGTGCTCTCTGCTCCCCGGGGACTCAGTCCCACACTGTGTGGTGCTCTCTGCTCCCCCGGGGCTCAGTCCCACACTGTGTGGTGCTCTCTGCTCCCCCGGGGCTCAGTCCCACACTGTGTGGTGCTCTCTGCTCCTCGGGACTCAGTCCCACCCCTTGTGGGGCTCTCTGCTCCCCGGGACTCAGTCCCACACTATGTGGTGCTCTCTGCTCCCCGGGACTCAGTCCCACGCTGTGTGGTGCTCTCTGCTCCCCGAGACTCAGTCCCACACTGTGTGGTGCTCTCTGCTCCCCCGGGACTCAGTCCCACACTATGTGGTGCTCTCTGCTCCCCGGGACTCAGTCCCACACTATGTGGTGCTCTCTGCTCCCCGGGACTCAGTCCCACACTGTGTGGTGCTCTCTGCTCCCTGGGACTCAGTCCCACACTGTGTGGTGCTCTCTGCTCCCCCGGGACTCAGTCCCACACTGTGTGGTTCCCTCGGGACTTAGTCCCACACTGTGTGGTGCTCTCTGCTCCTCGGGACTCAGTCCCACACTGTGTGGTGCTCTCTGCTCCCCGGGACTCAGTCCCACACTGCGTAGTGCTCTCTGCTCCCCGGGACTCAGTCCCACACAATGTGGTGCTCTCTGCTCCCCTGGGACTCAGTCCCACGCTGCGTGGTTCCCTCGGGACTCAGTCCCACACTATGTGGTGCTCTCTGCTCCCCGGGACTCAGTCCCACGCTGTGTGGTGCTCTCTGCTCCCCGGGACTCAGTCCCACACTGCATGGTGCTCTCTGCTCCCCGGGACTCAGTGCCACGCTGTGTGGTGCTCTCTGCTCCCCGGGACTCAGTCCCACACTATGTGGTGCTCTCTGCTCCCCTGGGACTCAGTCCCACGCTGCGTGGTTCCCTCGGGACTCAGTCCCACACTATGTGGTGCTCTCTGCTCCCCGGGACTCAGTCCCACGCTGTGTGGTGCTCTCTGCTCCCCTGGGACTCAGTCCCACGCTGTGTGGTGCTCTCTGCTCCCCTGGGACTCAGTCCCACGCTGTGTGGTGCTCTCTGCTCCCCTGGGACTCAGTCCCACACTGTGTGGTGCTCTCTGCTCCCCTGGGACTCAGTCCCACCCCTTGTGGGGCCCTCCTGGTCTTTGCAGCCCATTTATAAAGTTCCAACTCCACTGAGTTGATTTCATTATGGAAACCGATTCTGTTGTTTTTAAAACCTTTTCTTGATTTTTAAATTTTTTCACAAATAAATCCTGGCTTGCATCTGCATTTTGCCTGTTATTCCACCAGATTCACTCTAACCCTATTTCCCAGATTAATTGGTTCCCCAGTAAGGAAATATACAATGAGAGCCAGGCCATTCAGGGTGATATCAGGAAGCACTTCTTCACACAAAGTGGAGTGGAATCCTGGAACTCTCTCTTTCCAAAAATCTATGGAGGCTGGAGGTCAAATGAAAATTTCCAAAACTGAGATTGACTGATATTAGTTGGGTGTGGGCATTAAGGGTTATAGGAACTAAGGTGGGTTGGTGGAGTCATGATCTAATTGAACGGTGAAACAGGCTTGAGGGGCTGAATAGTCTCCTCTTGTTCTTACAAGTTGACTGATTGATCAGTCATGTTGAGATTTGACAGTAAAAGATGTACCTGTTGTCTGTTTCAGAGATTGCCCTCTGCTGAAAGCGGGACTCTGAAACCCAAGCGAGCTGTCCCATCCTGTTCTTACACACCTCCCTCGCTAAAAGGTGGGTATTCCATAATGCTGTTCCCCCATCTTATACTTTGTAGGAAGGGCCCTGGTTAAATCCAGACACATGTCTACAGACCTTCTCTTCCAGAGGATTCCTGCAATCTGACAAGTGTGGGAAATGCAGAGGGAGCCTGGAACAGTGTGGAACCCCAGGGCCATAGCCAAACTGTCTCTAGCCTGGGTTCCATTCAGTATAGACACACTCACCATTAACCAGGCAATACAGTAAACATGGCCACAAGAGCAATTGTTATGCCTCAGCATTATGACACCTGCTGATACCACCTAGTTGTACATGTCCATCTACCCCATTAACAACACGGTGCTGTCAGGGCTGAAGTTGTGTCAACGATGAGTCAATATTTCCTTCAGCTATTTTGACACTGGCCACAAAGTCTGCTCACTTTTCACTAACTCCATCTCTCACTTTGGACACTTACTCAGGTTGAAGTGGTCTCTGTTAAATCTCGACAGGCCATTGTAGCGGGTTTCAAATTCTGCATCCAGTCTGTCATCCAGATCACTTCCATTCAACTTTGCAATATCTCCTGCCCCAGCCTCTACCTCAGCTTCACTGCTACTGAAATCGATTCTCACCTCCACACTCATTTATATCAACCATCACGTGCGCTCCACCCTGTCACACCCTATCCCACTCCCCATTACCCAAAACACCCCCACCCTGTCCCACTCCCCCTTACCCGAGTCCCTTCTCGACTCTTTCCCACTCCCCCCTACTCCAAATCCCCCACACCCTATCCCATTCCACCTTACCCGAGACCCCCCCTCGACCTTGTCCCACTCCCCTTACCTCAAATCCTTCCACCTTGTCCCACTCCCCCTTACCTCAAATCCTTCCACCTTGTCTCACTCCCCCTTACCCAAGTCCCCCGCTACCCTACCCTGTTCCTTGTTAATCCACCCATTCTCGTTACCTTATTCATCACCGACATCCACTTGCTTTTGGGACCCTGACACATTTGGGGTTAACTTTGACTGTTTGATGTAAAATGGGGGCTGGTGAATCAATGGTTTTACATCTCACCTCAGTTTTATTTTCATTGAGGTCAACAGAAAGCCCATTCCAGGCCATGTGTGTGGCGCGTTTTTGATCACGCATGTGTGTGGCGCGTTTTTGATCACGCATGTGTATGGTGTGTTTTGGATCATGTGTGAGTACGGTGTGTTTTGGAACATGCGCGTGTACAGCATGTTTTGGAACATGCGCGTGTACAGCATGTTTTGGAACATGCGCGTGTACAGCATGTTTTGGAACATGCGCGTGTACAGCATGTTTTGGAACATGCGCGTGTACAGCATGTTTTGGAACATGCGCGTGTACAGCATGTTTTGGAACATGCGCGTGTACAGCATGTTTTGGAACATGCGCGTGTACAGCATGTTTTGGAACATGCGCGTGTACAGCATGTTTTGGAACATGCGCGTGTACAGCATGTTTTGGAACATGCGCGTGTACAGCATGTTTTGGAACTTGCGCGTGTACAGCATGTTTTGGAACTTGCGCGTGTACAGCATGTTTTGGAACATGCGCGTGTACAGCATGTTTTGGAACATGCGCGTGTACAGCATGTTTTGGAACATGCGCGTGTACAGCATGTTTTGGAACATGCGCGTGTACAGCATGTTTTGGATTGTGTGTACACGCTGTGTTTTGGATCATGTGTGTGTACGCTGTGTTTTGGATCATGTGTATATATGGCATGTTTTAGATCATGTGTGTACATGTATTTTCCAGCTGTTCAGCGCGTTGTGCAATCCCACCTTGAAGCTGAGTCCACACATTTACTGTTGGATGAAACTCCCTCAGGTGTGGCAGAATGTGGCAGCATTCTGTCTGATTCCTCGGACACAGACACCCTCTGTATTGGAAAAGAGCAACTGACAGACCGGAAATCTCGGCCAAAACACAGCCATGGCATGCCGGCAGTGAGTGGTGCCAGTAAGTGGAAAGAATGGGTATCATAAGGTAGTGATGGACCTGGTGACAGAAAACGCTGGAAAAAGGTTCAGGGAGTTTCATCTGCCATAGGCAGTTTGATTAACGGTGAGGTCTGAGACCCGGGAGGGAGAGAGTCTGGTGTGGGTCTGAGCCTTGGGGAGGAGGAGAGTCCTGTCTGGTGTGGGACTGAGCCCCGGGGTGGAGAGAGTCCTGTCTGGTGTGGGTCTGAGCCCCGGGGTGGAGAGAGTCCTGTCTGGTGTGGGTCTGAGCCCCGGGGAAGAGAGAGCCTTGTCTGATGCTGATCTTGCTTAGGACAGTCATGGAAAGGGTAAACCAACAAAGCTAAACTCTGAGGGCTACAGGTTTCCACACCAGAGTAATCACTTAAAGTGAGGCTTTATCATAAAAACATAAGATATAGGAGCAGGAGTACGCCATGTGGGCCATCAAGCCTGATTCACCATTCAGTGCGATCATTGCTGATCTTCTACTCCATTTTCCCTCACTCCCCAAGGGAATATCTTGATTCCCTGTGAGAGCAAAAATCTATCTATCCCAGACTTAAACATATTCAAGCATCTACATCCGTCTGTGTATGGAGGTTTTGTGTGCAGTGGGTGGCGTCACTGCCTCTGAGCCAGAAGCTCTGGGTTCAAGTCCCACTTCGGAACTTGTTGGGATGGAATGCACATTCATAACGTGGCCAAACAGGTTGATTATCAACCTCTAAATCATCCCAGTACCACCAATGGCAGCTGGTAAGAGTGGGACAGTCTCCTGGTCAGCCAGAACCATGTGGTAGCTGCCTCCCTATGTTAAATGACTCCACATACAGATTTTTGCCATACGATGTACTTCTCACTTTGAGGGCTAACCAGAGAGAGAGACATTCCTCTGGGGTACGGAATTCCAAAGACTCATGACCTTTTGAGTGAAGCAATCTTTCCTCATCTCAATCCTAAATGATTCATCCTGATAAATTAGGGAATATTTTGTTGGGACTGTGTCATTGCTTGCACTCCCAACAGACACTCATCCAACATAGGATTGTCCCAAAATGACCCACACACACAGGGTTCCATACGCCTGGGGTCCGGTCAGAAGGTGCAAGAAACACACATACTGAGCCCAATATGCAAATAGTCATAGATGAACACTAACCTGTGACATTGAGACCAGAGATCTCATTGAACACTATCTGCCGGAGTCTCTCCACAGAAATGGAGCACACTGGGGAACGATCAACAGCTACCAAAGCACTGTCATCTGCTAATGGGAAAAATCGACTTCACAACAAGGTAGAGGGCCAGGAGATCATTTGTAAAGAGGGACACCCTGGTACCATACATAGGTTGACAGTGAGCTGGTGCCACACAGTGAGTGAAGGAGGGAGCACAGAGTGAGGGAGTCTTTACCACTGACATCTGTATCCATAGCTTCAGTGCTACAGAGAGAGAGAGTGAGAGAGGGGAATGAGAGAAAGGGGCACACAGACACAAGACTACGCCTGAGTGAGACGTAGATTGAGTGAGGAGTTGGGAATGTGGTTCAGGTGGGAATTCGGTGCAATGGGGAAAGTGCTGCTCCTTTTCTACTTTTTTCAGCCTGCAGTAGTTGGTGAGTTTCCTTCCTTGTGTCTAAGCTGGTGAGTGCGACTTTCTATTACTTTATCTGTAAATTATTAACTAATTGACTAATGAAATAAATAAGGTTGGACAGAAATTCCAGGGCTGGCAGTGTGCTGTGACTTTTATTTATTCGTTCAGGGATGTGGGCATCACTGGCTGGGCCAGCATTTATTACCCATCCCTAGTTGCCTTTGAGAAGATGGTGGTGAGGTACCTTCTTGAACCGCTGCAGTCCATGTGGTGTAGGTACACCCACAGTGCTGTTAGGAAGGGAGTTCCAGGATTTTGACCCAGCGACAGTGGAACGGTGATATATTTCCAAGTCAGGATGGTGAGTGCAGCATGTAGGAATCTGTGGAATGCAGTGCAATTTTTTTCTCTGAGGGTTGTGTGACTTTGGAACTCTCTGCCTCAGAAGGTGGTGGAGGCGGGGTTGTTGAATATTTTTAAGGCAGAAGTAGATACATTCTTGTTAGGCAAGGGAATCAAAGGTAATCGGGGGGTTAGATGGGAATGTGGAAATCGAAACACAAGAAATCAGCCATGATCTTATTGAATGGTGGAGCAGGCTCGAGGGGCTGAATGGGCTACTCCTGTTCCTATTTCTTATGGTTGTCTGAATCATAGAACATATCTGCAGAAAGTGTCTGCAGCTTCGGCTCTGAGTTGCTGAGTTGGAGTCTGAGTTGTGGACATTGCGGGGCATCAGGGAGAGGGAGAGTTACCTGGGTGTTTTGTTCCAGGTTAGGTTAGACAGAACTTTAGAGTTGGTTAATGGTCAGGGAAAGAAGGGTGTGGCTGTGAGTCAGGCAGGTAAGGGGACCCAGCAGATAATGATGGAGGAGCCTCAGCTTTGTCCAACTGGTACACGGTGCTTGCTACCTGTGTGGGTGAGGAGCAGGACTGCAAGGTGGATGAGCGGACTGACCATGGCACCATGGTGATGGATGCCAATCAAGTGGGAGAAGTGAAGAGGAATGTGGTAGTGATAGGAGACAGTATAGTCAGTGGGATAGATACTGTTCTCTGCAGCCACAACCGGGAGCTCTGAAGGTTGTGTTGCCTGCCCAGTGCCAGTGTTAAGGACATCTCCTCACAGCTAGAGAAGAACTTGGAGTAGGAGGGGAAAGATCCAGTTGTCATGGTCCACAAGGGAACCAATGACATAGGGAGAACCAGGAATGATGTTTTGCTAAGAGAATTTGTGGAGTTGGGATACAAATTAAAACACAGAACATCAATGGTAATCATCTCTGGATTGTTACCTGGGCCACAGGCAAATTGGCTTAGGGTCAAACACAGAGGTGTAGTGCAGCCAGAGTGCACCAGAGCACCGCTCTAGCGCCTCCTCTTGACAAGCGAGTGACCGACGATTTGCAAGCCCCATGCTGAGCCCGATTGCTGAGTGCTGACTTGTGCCGAGGAATGTACCAGCATTACTGGGAATTTGCCGCAGCCATGAAAGAATTCAATTTAGCGGTTTGCCGATCGGATCGGGACTTGAGGCCAGGCCTGGATGTTGGGGAAGGAAACAGTTAACTCACAAGGAGTTCAATTGGTATTTATCAGTTAACCAGCTAAGTACCCATATGAATGTATAAAAGAGAAAATAGGTGAAACAAATTCTTTGTTACAGACCAAAAATAAAACTCTCTTAGGAGAAGCCAGTCTTAGTCTTTATCTTTATTTCAAGGAGGTATTGTGACTTTATTAGTGGTGGCAGAGGATGGTTCCTGCTTGTAAGTAAAAGATCGGAAACTAAGCTTTCTTCAGACAAATGACTGTATTTGGCGTTAACTTTGAGAAGAGTGGTTTGGAGTCACTTTGGAGAATGGCTGAATCAAAATGTAGAGTCTCGGGGTACGATTGCACACCGATGTTTTTGGAGAGTAAACCCTATGAACAATGGAAGAATGAAGTAACTATGTGGACACGGGTTACGTCCTTGCCGAAGAAAAAACAGGGAATGGCCTTGGCACTTTCGTTACCATACAAAAGCAAAATAAGATCCAAAGTATTTTCAGAGTTGGAGCCTGAGCATTTGAATACTGATGACAGTTTGGAAACCTTAGGTTTTATGGGTAAGATCTACCAGAAGGATGATTTATTAAGTGCTTATGAAGCCTGGTCAGATTTTGACAAATTTAGAAAGTTGGAGGACAGTTCCATAGAAGATTATGTAATGGGATTCAGTGGACTATATGCAGGATTGCAAAAGTTCCGTCTAGAAATTCCCCAATCAGTGCTGGCATTTAAATTACTAGACTGTGCCAGAGTATGGAATATGGACAGGCTTCTAGTTCTAACGGGAGTTATGTTTGCAGAAAGACGCACACCGCTAGAACAGATGTCAGAAGGTCTAAAAAAAATTCCTTTTCGGCGGCGTTCATGGCGCAAATGAGTCATTCGGCGGTAAGACAGAAAATGGAGGACACAGGGTGGAAAGATCGTTTAGAAACAGCACGCAGGCATCGGTATGAAAGGAAATTTGTAACTAGAAACAATATCAAAGGTGTTTCTATCCTCAATTATGGCAGGAGAAAAGAATTGGGGAATTACAACAAAAGAATGAATCCCAGGAATGCCCAGGGTGTGGTCAATCGGTGTTTTAGATGTGATTCAAAATACCATTATGCAATGAATTGTCCTTAACGATATAATAAGGTGCCACAGAGACAGAAGAAGATGGAGATATTGACCAAGGAGAGGGGGGCATTGTATTAGTTACAAGAAGTTTCAGTTCGGTGATGAATATGTTGGTTGCAGAGTCCTTCAACTGAGCGGTGCTAGATAGTGGATGCACTTCTACAGTCTGTGGAACAGGCTGGTTAAAATGCTACCTGGACTCCTTAAATGACAAGGACCAGTATAAGGTTAAAGAATTTGAAAGTTCCACCAGCTTTAGATTTGGAGATGATAATACCCTAAGATTTTTTAAAAGGGTGGTGATTCCCTGTAAGATAGCTGGAGTCAATCATTTCATTAGCACAGACGTAGTGTCTAGCGAAATACCATTACTGTTGAGCAGGCCATCGATGAAGAAAGCGCAAATGAAGCTGGACATGAAGAACAACAAGGCCACTGTATTTGGAAAACCTGTGGATTTGTAATTTACACAATCTGGATACTACTGTATCCCTTTAATGAAATCTAACTTTACTAAGGAGATTAAAGAAGTGTTGTTAGCTTCAGGGGATAGGAATTTGGAAGACAAAAACTAATTGTGTTAAAATTGCATCGGCAATTTGTCCACCCTTCTTCATAAAGATTAAAAATTTTGCTAAGGGAGGCAGGAAAAAGGGATGGAGAGCGCACTAAACTTACAGGGGATAAATAATAGACGTGATATATGTAAGAAATACAGATGGACACCATCTCGGCCTTCCCATGAAGTTGTGGCGATGGATTTAAAGGTGTGGGATAAAGAAAAGAACATTTTTATTTTACATTTTGTAGATTTAGCCACAAGGTTTAGCCAGTTGACAATCATACACAGTAAAGAAAAGAAAATAATTGTGGATCAGGTAATGGAGAAGAAGATTGGGACCACTGGCAAAATTCCTTACTGATAATGGGGGGAAATTTGCTAATGATAGATACATTCAAGCAACGTGCATTTATAAGTGAGCAAGAAATAATGTCAATCTATAAAATAAAAGACAAACTTATGAAACAAAAACCAAGGTTGATGAGACAGATGAAGCTAGAAGAACTGATCAAGAATGTCTCCCAGCAGAGTATATTAACACTCTGAGCCCTCTCCTCCCAGCAGAGTACATCGGCACTCTGAGCCCTCTCCTCCCAGCAGAGTACATCGACACTCTGAGCCCTCTCCTCCCAGCAGAGTACATCGGCACACTGAGCCCTCTCCTCCCAGCAGAGTACATCGGCACTCTGAGCCCTCTCCTCCCAGCAGAGTACATCGGCACTCTGAGCCCTCTCCTCCCAGCAGAGTACATCGGCACTCTGAGCCCTCTCCTCCCAGCAGAGTACATCGGCACTCTGAGCCCTCTCCTCCCAGCAGAGTACATCGGCACACTGAGCCCTCTCCTCCCAGCAGAGTACATCAGCACTCTGAGCCCTCTCCTCCCAGCAGAGTATATTAACACTCTGAGCCCTCTCCTCCCAGCAGAGTACATCGGCACTCTGAGCCCTCTCCTCCCAGCAGAGTATATTAACACTCTGAGCCCTCTCCTCCCAGCAGAGTACATCGGCACTCTGAGCCCTCTCCTCCCAGCAGAGTATATTAACACTCTGAGCCCTCTCCTCCCAGCAGAGTATATTAACACTCTGAGCCCTCTCCTCCCAGCAGAGTACATCGGCACTCTGAGCCCTCTCCTCCCAGCAGAGTATATTAACACTCTGAGCCCTCTCCTCCCAGCAGAATCAGAGATGGTGCCACGGATGGGAACTTATTCCAGGTACCCTGCATTTGTTATTCAGTGATGCGTCTTACTTTTCTAACCATTTTATTCACTTTGGACTATAGCTAGCCTAGGCTTGGGCTATTGTAATGTAAGTAGGCCTAGTCCTATATGCAGTATCCAAAAACCAAATATATCTGAAATCTGAAACGCGATCGGCCTTGAGGATTTTGGATAACTGATACTCACCCTGTAAAATGTTACATAATAAAATTCTAGCTATGCTAAAGACTAATGATTCAAAATGCCACATGATTCAAAATAAAATGCCTACCGACACTAATATTTTCCACTTAAAAATCTTCCTGATTTTTGAGGACTCAAGTGATTAATACGTAGGAAAAGAATGTAATAGTAGATTTAGAAATGGTATGGCTAACACATTTTCTTGGAGCTCCTGCACCTCAAAATTTCCACTACACCACTGGTCAAGCAGATTAGAATTAAATGTGTGGCTCAGAGTGGTGTGGGAAGAAGGGGATTTGATTCATGGGTCACTGGCATCAGCACTCAGAAGAGTGAGCTATTCCGTTGGGATGGGCTCCACTTGAACTGGGCCGGGACCAGTGTCCTGGCCAATCATATAACTAGGGCTGTGTACAGGTCTTAAAACTAACTGAGTGGGAGAGGGGGCATGAGGGACGGGAAGGGTGAAGAGAGATTTAGACTGGGACAATCAAATCGGTAAGAGTGGTCTAGAAGATGAGCTTGTTGAATATTTTTGTGACAGTTTCTTGGTGCAATATGTTGTGAAACCGACTAGGGTAAAGTTATCTTAGATCTAGTATTGTGTAATGAAGCAGGGTTAATTAGTAATGTTGTGGTAATAGATCCACTGGGAAATAGTGATCATAATACCATTGAATCGCATGTTAAGTTTGAAAGTGAGATACTCCAATCACAAACAAGAATCTTAAACTTAAACAAAGCCAACTACATTGGAATGAGAG
Organism: Cetorhinus maximus; assembly: GCF_964194155.1. Lineage (NCBI taxonomy): Eukaryota > Metazoa > Chordata > Chondrichthyes > Lamniformes > Cetorhinidae > Cetorhinus > Cetorhinus maximus. The sequence goes on along the minus strand of NC_135903.1, from coordinate 14,021,646 downwards.
GAGAACTGGCTAAGGTTAATTGGGTAAATAGACTAAAAGATTTGGAGGTAAATGAACAGTGAAATATTTAAAGAAATAATTCAAAATCTTCAACAAAAATTACATTCCATTGAAAAACAAAGACTCAGCAAGAAAGACCCGTTCATGGCTCACTCACGAAGTTAAGGATAGCATAAGGTTAAAAGAAGAGGCTTAAAATATTGTAAAGAACAGGAGCAAGGCTGAGGATTGGGAATGTTTTAGAAACCAGCAAAAAGTTGATAAAAAGGGAAAAAATAGAATATGAGAGTAAACTAGTCAGGAATATAAAAAATTGTAAGAGCTTTTATAAGTATATAAAAAGGAAGAGAGTAGCTAAAGTAAATATGAACCCCTTAGAAGCAGAGACTGAAGAAATTATCATGGGGAATGAGGAAATGGCAGAGACATTAAACAAATATTGTGCGTCTGTCTTCGCAGTAGAAGACACAAGTTTCATACCAGAAATAGACAGTAACCTAGTGGTTAAACAGGGTGAGGAAATTAAGCTAACTAATATCAGAAGAGAAAAAGTATTGGCAAAACTTGAGAGACTAAAATCCGACAAATCCCCAGGACCTGATGGCCTACTCCCTCGGTTTCTAAAAGAGATAGCTGCAGAGATAGTGGATGTACTAGCTATGATTTTCCAAAATTCCTTAGATTCAGGAACACTCCATCAGATTGGAAGTTGGCAAATGTTACACAAATTTTCAAGAAAGGAGGGAGAGAGAAAATACCACCGGCCAGTTAGCCTCACATCAGTTGTTGGGAAAATGCTGGAATCTATTGTTAAAGAAGTCTTAACAATGCACTTCAAAAAGCAGAGTATGATTAGAACAAATCAACATGGTTTTACTATTGGGAAATCCAGTTTGACAAATTAATGAGAGTTTTTTGAGGATGTAGCTGGTAGGGTAGATAAAGGGGAACCAGTTAATGTAGTATACCTGGATTTCCAAAAGGCTTTCGATAAGGTGCCAAACAAAAGGTTAATAGGCAAGATAACGACTCATGGAGTTGGGGGTGATATATTAGCATGGATAGAGGATTGGTTAACAGATAGAAAACGGAGAGTGGACATTAGCAGGGCTTTTTCAAGTTGGCAGGCAGTGAATAGTGGAGTGCCACAAGGATCAGTGCTGGGGCCTCAGCTATTTACAATCTAATCTATATTAATGACTTAGATGAAGAGACAGAGAGTAATGTATCTAAGTTTGCTGATGATACAAAGCTAGGTGGGAAGGTAAGCTGTGGGGAGGACACAGAGGCTGCAAAGAGATATAAACAGGTTAAGTGAGTGGGCAACAAGATGGCAGATGGAGATAATGTGGGGAAGTATGAAGTTATTCACTTTGGTCGTAAGAATAAAAAAGCAGAAAATGTTTTAAAAGGTGTGAAACGTGTAAAACGTGTTGATGTTCAAAGAGACTTGGGTGTGCTTCTACAAGGAATGCAGAAAGTTAGCATGCAGGTGCAGCAAGCAATTAGGAAGACAAATGGCATGTTGGCCTTTATTGCAAAAGTTTTTTTATTCGTTTATGGGATGGGGGTGTCGCTAGCTAGGCCAGCATTTATTGCTCATCCTGAGTTGCCCTTGAGAACTGAGTGGCTTGCTAGGTCATTTCAAAGGACATTTAAGAGTTGCTACAGTTGTGTAAAGATTTTGCTGAGATCTGGAATACTGTGTGCAATTTTGGTCTCCACATTAAAAGGATATACTTGCATTGGAGGCGGTACAGTGAAGGTTCACAAGATTGGTCCCTGGGATGAGGGGGTTGTCCTATGCTGAGAGGCTGAGTAAACTGGGTTTATATTCTCTGGAGTTTAGATGAATGAGAGGCAATCTCACTAAAACTTACAAAATTCTGAGGGGCTTGATAGGGTAGACACAGAGATTGTTTCTATTGGTCGGGGAATCTAAAATTCGGGGGCAACGCCTCAGGATAAGGAGCCAATCATTTGGGACTGAGATGAGGAGAAATTACTTCACTCAAAGGGTTGTGAATCTTTGGAATTCTCTGACCCAGAGGGTTGTGAGTAACACCAGCTCAGTTAGCGCGAACCCTCCAATTCTCTACAGAATTCCCTGTGGAGCCCAGAACCGCCCCGCCCCCTGCCAACCCCTCCGGAAAGACGTTGTTGACTTGGGGATAACGGAGCATTAGCTCCATCCATGAAATCTGGATGTAAATGGGCTGCTTCCCAAATTCCTGCCCCCAATCTTCCTGAAGTATTCATTATTAAAAAATGGAGGGTTTTTTTTTCTTCTTCCTGCACATTTGATGATTTCCTATTGTTGTGGTAATATATGATCCGATATATGGAAATCCTGTTTTCCTATCTGCTGGAGCCCAGGGATTTCAGTACTGGAGCCCCAGGTTCCAGAATAGGTTGGAACGGCTTTGCCTGGGTACAGAGTATCCTGCAGCCATACTGTGAATACTGCTGTTGTTGCCACCTGCCCTCGTACTAACAATATGTCCTGATTTACAGCATCAGCGATTGAGGAAGAGGGATTCCAGTCTGAGTGCAGAGGGAAGCCACTCACTGATGAGTAGGACTGCGAGGTGCCCTGACTCAGCTAGCTGCTTTGTATCCTGCTCTCCTTCGGCTCAAGTGCTTTGTTCTGTTTAGTTTGAGTGGCTTTGCTGACAATCGTCCTGTGTCAGATTAGGTTTTGCATCAGATTGAAATCACACATTTAGAATTTTACATCGTTTTTGAATTCTCCAGTGGCCTCAAGATGTTCCCTGAGGAGGTCATGGGTTCAAGTCCCACCCCAGGGACTTCAGCCCATATTCTAGGTCAGCATTCCCAGTGCAGATCTGAGGGAGTGCTGCAATGTCAGAGGGTCAGTACTGAGGGAGCGCCGCACTGCCGGAGGGTCAGTACTGAGGGAGTGCTGCAATGTCAGAGGGTCAGTACTGAGGGAGTGCCGCACTGTCGGAGGGTCAGTGCTGAGGGAGTGCCGCACTGTCGGAGGGTCAGTGCTGAGGGAGTGCCGCACTGTCGGAGGGTCAGTGCTGAGGGAGCGCCACACTGTCATAGAGTCAGTGCTGAGGGAGCGCCGCACTGTCATAGGGTCAGTGCTGAGGGAGCGTCGCACTGTCGGAGGGTCAGTGCTGAGGGAGTGCCGCACTGTCGGAGGGTCAGTGCTGAGGGAGCGCCGCACTGTCATAGGGTCAGTGCTGAGGGAGCGCCGCACCGTCATAGGGTCAGTGCTGAGGGAGCGCCGCACTGTCATAGGGTCAGTGCTGAGGGAGTGCCGCACGTCAGAGTTGCTGTCATTCACAGGAGACATTAAGTTGAGGCTCCCTCTGCCGTCAGTGGATATCAAAGATCTAGTGCACTATCTTGAAGAAGAGCAGGGTAGTTCCCTGTTGTCCTGGTTAATGTTCATACCTCAACTGACGATAATAGATTGTCAGCTTATTGCTGATTGTGGGAGCTTGCTGTGCACAAATTGGTACCATTTTTCCTACAGTACCACAGTGCCTACACTTTAAAACGACTTAATTGGCTGTAAGGTCCTGAGCTTGTGAAAAGTGCTACAGAAATACGAGTCTTTCTCCTTGAACTGATCATCGACCAAAAGGTACCGGCCAAGAGTGTCATTTCTATCTCGTGCAGGGAGATGTATGAGAGCTTTCGAGGTCAAAGTTGACCCAGTAGGGAGAATGTGAGATGGGGCAGTGAGGGGTAACATTGAGCAAGTGGCAGAAATTGTAAGGAAGATAGTGATGTGGAAATGTCCCTTAGTTCCATGATCAGTAACTTATCCCTCCCCCACTTCAGGCACACCCCTTCATGTTGAGATGTAGCTCAATGAATGACTAATGTTTCAGTGTCACAGAGATTCAGATAGCAACTGAATTTCTGAAGCCAGACCTTTAAGAATCATTATGAAATTGGAGTGAATGTTGTGCACAACAGCATTGCAGATAGTGTGAACTTTGTAAAGAGACATAACTGGTCATCTTCCACCACATGGCTCCTTTATAAAAGCAGTTTTACTCAATTAATAACTCGAAGGGCACAAGGACCATGGGGCAACCCAATTGTGAAAGATCTTGTCTGAAACTGGAGTTTTAAGCTCTCGCCAGCATCACCGATATTGTTGTTCGGTTACAATGGCTATGGGTAACTGATCAGCCAAGCGCACCTCTGCTTCCACTCTGCTGTGACACACAGTGCCGCAGTTTCACTTCACTCCCAGTCACCCCACAGTACCTGCTGCCACCTCATTAATTGAGGTCATTGTTCTGTATTCTCACTGCAATGTTGGACATTATGTGTTATAGTGATTACAGTCCCTGGTGAAATGGTATGATGGAGCCTGTGTTTGTCTGTCACAAACCCCAGAACTTTCCACAAGGTGTCATATATGGAGCTGTTGCATATCATCTCTGTACTTTGAACGTTTACCACTGGCTATTGCAATAAATTCTGCTTTTATCTGCTCGTTGTGTGTTCTGCATTTACTTGAATTAATTCACTAGAGATCACCAGCTGATTCTGGGATACATAATCATGTAACCAACACCATTGAAGCTGTTAACTTGTAAGGTTTGAAGATGCAACCTTTAGTTAGGAGAATGTGTGATCATTTCAGGAGCAGTAAAAGACACAAGCAAAACATAAAATGGGTGCACGTTTGTAACAAGAGTCCATTCCTCTCTCTCGCTGCTTCCATTTCGTCTGTTCAAGACAACTCAAATGTTATAATCTTATCAGGGGAGTGAGTGACTGGGCGAAAGCTCTGAGCACAGGCTTTCTACAGTGCAGGAACCCACTGCTTGCCCAGTAGCAAGTCCCACAGTCTGGTTCAAGCACACACAGTCTTGCTCCTGTACAGGGGCTGAAGGGAATAGATCCCATCAAGTCAGTCGGTGCCTCTTTTTCTGTTCTAATACTCTGAGCTACATCAAATTTTATTCCTACTGAGTCTGTTCCACCCCAATCTACATTCAGCAGTTTAGTTTCCAGCATGGCAGTTCCCCTAGTGACCTTAGAACCTCCTTTTAAAAACCTCTGCAAGTCTGTGCTTAAACACTTTGTTAAAGCTTCTTTGTTGCTTTGAATGTCTCCAAAGGTTTGACAGATTCTGGCACCTTACACTTCGGAACAAGTTCTCATCATCTGGCCTCCCATCAAAGCTCTGATCAAGGTTCCCGAGTCTCCTCTCATATCGTTCTTTTCATGCTGTAGTCCACGTCTGATCTTCTGACCCTTTGCATTAGTGCAAGAGTTCCCAAGACTCTGTGCTCCAACCCTGTTACTTCACCAAATCAATAACCTCCCTTGCTCACCATCGACCCATTCTCCACTCTCCTGCTGATTGCTCTACTTTACACTGAGCTCCCTTCAGATCCCAGTCCCCTCAGTGCTCACAACCTGCAGTCCCCCCAGTGCAACTGAATTATTGCAACTTGTCCTTCAATGAGGCAATGAAAATCTCTTCCTTAAATTCCTCAAAGCTTTTCAAACCTCATATAGATTTAACAACTGCTCCTGCCTCTGACTTTTGATGGTTACACCCTGACCTTCATTGATCAGCATTTTTAACCTCATCATCCCCATTGATATACCAGGGAGTTCCATCACGGTAAATAGAATACTTGGAGAGTTTTATAGAATTAGAGTAGGCAACAGTAAGTCATTAGGTGGGGTCAGAATAAATGGGAAAGTAAAAAAAGCCTAAATCAGGGCTAATGTGCATGTCTGTGAACGCACAGAGTCTGATTAATAAGATCGGTGAAATGCAGGCACAGGTTGACAAATGGAATTATGATATTATTGCTATAACAGAGACCTGGCTCAAGGAAGGGCAGGACTGGGCGTTAAATATTCCTGGTACAAGGTGTTTAAGAGAGACAGGAAAGGAAGAAAAGGGTGGGGGGAGTGACAATATTGGTTAAAGATGGCATTACAGTACTGGAGAGAGGGGATGCTCCAGAGGAGTCAAGGACAGAATCTTTCTGACTAGAGGTAAGGAATGAAAGAGGTACAATACCATTGATTGGTGTAGTATATAAACGACAAACTAGTGGAAGGAACGTGGAGAAACAAATCTGCAAAGAAATTATGGAGAGGTGCAAGAATTATAGAGTAATCATAATGGGGGACTTCAATTATCCAAATATAGACTGAGATAGGAATAGTGCAAAGGGACAAAAGGGGCGAGAGTTCCTGGAATGTGTTCAAGATAATTTTCTACAGCGGTGTGTTTCCAGTCCAACGAGAGGACATGCATTTTGGACCTGGCTCTGGGAATGAGTTGGCCCAAGTGGATCAAATATCATTGGGAGACCCTCTAGGGGACAGTGACATTGTATCATAAGGTTTAGGTTAATCACTGAAAAGGACGGAGAACAATCAGAGCAGGGATAATTAATTGGGGGAAAGCCAACTTCGATGGGATGAGAATACATCTAAGTCAAGTGAGTCGGAATCATATTTTGGCAGAAAAGACAGTGGCTTTGGGCCACCTGCAAAGAAAAAATATTGCAGGCAACATCAAGGGAAAGGTAGGACAAATAAATCCAGATGACGAGAGAGATAGAGATAAAGATGAAAATGAAGAAGTGCACGTAGGACAGATGTCAGGTAGAAAATACAATGGCTGAATATAGAAGGACCAGAGGGGAAGTGAAGAAACTAATAAAATCAAGGAGGGAGCATGAAGTGAGGCTGGCAGCGAACATAAAAGGGAATCCCAAGGTCTTCTATAAGCATGTAAATAATAAAAGGGTGTTAAAAGTAAGAGTGAGGCTGATAAGAGAAAAAAGGGGACTGTGGAGGCTGGGGAAATAGCGGAAGTGTTGAACGAGTACTTTGCATCTGTCTTTACAAAGAAAGAACTTGCTACCCAGGCCGAAGTGAGAGAGGAGATAACTGGTACAATAGAAGAACACAATTGAGAGGAAGGAGGTGTTGGAAAGGCTATCTTTACTTAAAATAGATAAGGTACCAGGACCGGATGAGATGCATCCAAGGGTACTGAGGGATGTGACAGTGGAAATTGCAGAGGCACTAGTGATAATCTTCCAGTCTTCTTTAGACACAGGGGAGATGCCAGAGGACTGGAGAACTGCGAATGTTACACCCTTGTTCAAAAAGGGGTGCAAAGATAAAGCTGGAACTACAGGCCAGTCAGTTTGACCTCAGTGGTAGGGAAACTTCTGGAAACTATAGTACAGGATAACATCAATTGTCACTTATACAGGTGCAGGATAATTAAGGAAAGCCAGCATGGATTCATCAAGGAAAAATCATGTTTAACTAACTTGGAGTTTTTTTTGAGAAGGTTGATAAAGCAAATGCTGTTGATGCGGTGTATATGGATTTTCAAAAGGAATTTGATACAATGCCACACAACAGACTTGTGAAAAAAATTCTAGGTCATGGAATAAAAGGGAAAATAAGCACTTGGATTAGAAATTGGCTAAGTGACAGGAAACAGAGAGTAGTGATAAATGGTTGTTTTTCAGATTGGAGGAAGGTTTGTAGTGGAGTTCCTCAGGGGTCAGTGTTGGGACCCTTGCTCTTCTTGATATATATTAATGACTTAGACTGTGGTGTTCAAGGCATGATTTCAAAATTTGCACATGGCACAAAGATTGGAAATGTTTGTTATTCACAATAAGAGGTTGTGGTGGAAGAATTAATCCAGGCTGGTCTTTTAGCTCAAGCTGGTTTATTTTCAAGACAACTCCTCAGTATCACCAGCTTCCACACAAAGTGTTCCATCTGTATCTTTTTATTCTATTTAGATGGGCTAATCAATGCCCATCACCTGTTTAATGAGCAATTGCTTTTTACAAGGTGATTGCCATATTAACAATGTTGTCTACTGTGATGGGGAAATTCTTGAACTTCAAAAGGACATAAGACATGTTGGTGGATTGAGCAGATAAGTGGCAGATGAAGCTCAATGCAGAGAAGTGTGAGGTGATTCATTTTGGCAGGAAAGATATGATGAGACAGTATAAAATAAAGGGACAGCCTCTAAAGGAGGTGTAGGAACAGAGGGACCTCGGTATATGCGTACGTAGGTCATTGAAGATGGTAGGGCATGTTGAGAGAGCAGTTAATAAGGTATATAGTTTCTTAGGCTTTATTAACAGGGGCACTGAGTACAAGAGTAAGGAGGTCATGTTGTATAAGATACTAGTTAGGCCTCATCTATAATACTGTGTCCAGTTCTGAGTACCATACTTGAGGAAGGATGTTAAGGTACTGGAGAGAGTACAGAGGAGATTCACAAGAATGATTCCCAGATGAAGAACTGTAGCCATAAGGATAGATTGGGACTGTTTGCTTCTGAGAAGGCTGAGAGGATGCTTGATAGAGGTATTCAAGATCCTGGGGGGTATGGACAGCATAAATAGTGAGAAACTGTTCCCACTCGAACATCAAGAACTAGAAGCATAGATTCAAAATAATTGGCAAAAGGAGTAAATGTGATGTGAGGAAAATTTTTTCACCCAGAGGGTGGCTGGAGTCTGGAACAAACCTCCTGAGAGGGTGGTGGAGGCAGGTTTGCTTGAGGTATTCAAAAGGGAATTTGGGAAATCAGGGATTGCTACCTGAAAAGAGAGAATGTGCAAGGTTACGGGGATAAGGCAGGGGAGTGGGTCTAGGTGGAATGCTCTTTGCGAGCCAGTGCAGACACGATGGGCTGAATGGCTTCCTTCTGCACTGTAAAGATTCTGTGATACTGAAATGTAAGTCGTGCATCACTGCAGCTCCAAGAAGCTTGGTTTCTTGTTCAGTCTCAAACAGTTGTTTCACCTCCATATCTTGAACTCTCAATTCCAACACTTGATTATCAATCCTATGTTTGGGAAGCTCCTCCAGTGCTTCTACCAAACTGACTGGAGACAGGATGTCGTGATCAAGATGATCCATCTCCCTGTTATCTCTTTCCTGCAAGTCCTTCTCATTTTGTGAAGACTGATATGATCAGTGCTTCTTTGGACTTCCTCCTGTTCTTGCTTCTAAGTTCTAATTAAACCGTCCTATTTGATCTTCCTTCTTCCTTTTTCATCAAACCTCACAGTTCCAACTCCGGCTCTAAACCATTCTCCCACCCACCCCTTCGAGTCTCTGAATCTCCTCCAGTCATCTCTCTCCGACTTAGGATGTGCTGCAATTTGTTTAGTTCTGTCAGTGGTTGGGTCAGACTGAATACAGGGGAGAGTAGCACTGAGAAGGGGGGTGTCAGTCACTGGTACAAACATGGTCAAGACCAAAACTCGTTGAACGCTTATCCCATCAAGTCAGGTACTGAAATAAAATAAATAAATAAATAAAATAAATTCTGGAACAGGACCAAACCTCAGGTTTGTGGGGAGGTTTTTTTACAGCATCTCAAATATCGCTTTCGATCCTATAACTACCTGATCTTGGAGCTTTGACAAAAACACACACTAAATATAGTTGAGTGTGGCAGATATGAAGGTTTAAAGGTTTGTCCTCAGGTATATTTGGGCTGACTTGTGGAAAGTCGCTTATATGTTATATATTCTATATAAACACTTAGTATCCACCTTTCTTCAAAACTTAAAAGATTAAAACAAAACAAGATATGAACGGTATTAAAGTAAAACAGAGGCTAACGTCAGGGATTTCCAAACCTTCCTCAGGCCCGGGCTTCACTTCCACTGGAGGGAGGGGCTTCGGACAACCCGGTCCCCAGGCCGCAAGTGGCTGCTGCCCGGAAGTCGGGCCGGGGTCCGTTATGGAGGTGACACCTTCCGGGGCTGGAGCGCGAGCAGCTTCCGGGACTGGAGCCGCGGGTCTGAGGTGAGGAGGGGAGAGGATCCCCCAGTCCGGGGTGAGTGAGTGAGGGAGGCGGCCCCGGAGGCACCAGCTGCTTCTTGGAACTTCTGTGGGTGGACTTGGCCGGACTCTGCCTCCCGGACCGTGGGTCAGCCTGCTCCTGGGGGCCGGACTCGAGGGGGTT